>NC_053400.1:17074045-17204045 GCF_016859285.1 Xiphias gladius
CATGGTAAACGTAAGGGTTCCCCGTGGAGTTTTCTTTTAAATAAATTAGGTTTGTTTACTTTTAGTATTTCTTTCTAAAAATGCATCAGTCATTTCAGCAAATGCCCAAAAATCAATAATTGTTCAACTGGCAAAGTCCACAGCAGCCATACTGTGACTCTTGGCTATCAGGAGCAAGGAGAAAAAGTCAGGTGACATTATAGAGCCACAAAATTGACAGAGGGAGAAGCTTAGGGTGGATGGGTGTGTCAATAATATATGGGACTTTGCCTTAGGAGACCGCTATTTGTTTCCTGTTTCCAACTGAGGGTCAACACTGGTTTCTTATAAACATGACCATGACAGTTCCCTAACCTTAACCAAGTGTTCATTATTCTAGCGATTACGACGAAGGTACCCTAACCTTAACCTTCACTTTAACTAGTAATTTTAACCCAAACCAAGATGTTTTTCTAACCTTAACTATATACTTATTTTAACCCAAGCAATGACCAATCTCAAAACCTATCTAAGTTGTGTTTTGTGCCTAAAGCAAAACAAATCTAAACAATAGTGATAAGGATTTGTAATGGTTTTGTAGGGCACTGAAAAAATTATGTCATCCTGCTCATTCGGCCTTCAGATCAGAAAACGCTAAAGTGTTTCACTCTAGGGGGCATGAACAAATGACGTACTTTCTCATTTAATTTGGAGGACTTGTCATATGTGCGTGCATTTGCATCCTTGTGCATGTCCACATGATATAAACAAAATAGCAAACTGCCAATAAAAGCATTGCTCCACAGCACTACTAGTGGTCAAAAACTTTGGAGGGTACCTTTAAGTGACCATAACTCAAATGCAGTATGTTTGACTTACTCAGAATTCATGATAAGAAAAAAAGTGCTCTTTTGTTTTGTTTATTTGCTCTCTACTAATAATAAAATCTAAATGTATTGTAAATAATCAGGTTCATTTAATAATGAACATTGGTGATGTTTTAAAAGTTAAATGAAAAGCAAGAAACAGCTAGTATGCCTTATTGAGTAATTGTCATGCCATAATAACTGCCATGCCATTGTCATATTAACTTGTTTTTCACTTGTTTCTGTTGTGATAACTGAACATATTAGCTAAACTTTTGATGTTTTAACACCGTACCTTCACTGAAGAGGTCAGTAGTGAATTAAATGATGCAAAGTGATAGACAAGTCACATTCCCCCCTGCCACAAAAGAAAATAGCAACTGGCTGAACACTACTGACAGAGGAAATAGCATCTCTGTGACTACAGGAAAAGAAACCATTCATTTCCCCTTTTTTAACGTACAATATACTTTACCTGCATTATTTGAAGTATACAGTACTGCCAAAAGCAGACGCAGGTGTCAACCAGAAACATATATGGCAAAATGCAGCATTTGGTTTATATTGTGAAAGGTGATCTTGGAAACTGTTGATCTGTTGTTTTCTTTTATGATAAATAGCTTTTTTTTTCCTAATGGAGAAAGTCTGTAACTGTCTCCTGAATTAGCTAACTGAACTCTATCCAGACAACACTTCCTGTTTTGCCATTTCCTCATCCTTCCCACATATCTACAGTTTAAGTTGCTTTTCTTTTATTAAGCAAGGCAAAGGTGCTGTATATTGTAATATGGAAATATAGCAGCATGATTTAAAATTGTCAGATTGCCTGAAACTGCATTAGCTTTCCTTTTACAACTGTTTAAAACCATTTTTGAATTTTGTCAGTGTAACTACATCAAGGAAAGTCCAATGTTCCTTTTTCCTCCCATTCAAGAACATTTCCCCCCTTGGCTTAATAAAACACAAGGGAACGTCCACAATAGCTTTCAAAGAAAGATTCATAAGGAGAATGCCACATGAAGTGCACAGTAACAGATGCCTCGGTAGTCACAATAAATGGTGTTACAGGATCCTAGGAAACCTTTTTACATTCACAGACACAGGTTTGGACTACACTTGTGAGGTCCTTGACATAATGCATTCCCTAGCTTCTAACGCTAGCCTTAACCATCACAATTAATCGCCTACCCCAAACTTTACCCAAAATGGAATTGAAACCCGTGTTAATCTTAACTCTAAAACCAAACCTTCCAAACAGCCCTTTGAGGATTGGCTGAGAAATGTCCTCCCTTCCTAGGTCTAAAACTGAAAGGATAGAAAACAGATAACATACAGTATAACAGAAGTGAAATAGGCACACACACAAGTCTTTATTGAACAAACAGAAAGAGATCCCAACTCATACTGTGTTTTTAGAGACTTGTACCAATATATGGACTCAGATATACACTATGATATGATGGAATATTGGCAAATGAAAAAAATAATTTCATATGTACATCCAGATGTGTTTTAGCAAGTGTTAGCCTTAATAACTCACATTTCAAGCTCCATCATATTATTTAAAAAAAAGTGGGCTGTTATTCTTTGCATAACAGACATGACCACCCCATTCTTGTTGGGAATATTAGTTTATTCTTAGGGTATCTTAGGGTTCAGTAGCTACAACAACTAATGTAGACCCATGAAATGTCCTTGATTAAAAGTCATTCTGTGCAGTATTTCAAATCCTCCTAACTAAGCATACTTTACATTAGTATTAAATGAAGGGTAAAATGTGATATCGGCATGGCAAGTTCAGTGTTTTCAACAAAAATGATGTGCTCAACTTTTCTTCAGCATTTGTTTTTACAATGGTGTTGTTTCTTTCTATTAAAACGGCATGGTGAGATGTTTTTACTTTGTAGCACACACACACAAACAGTTATGCTCCAAATCCGGTATGGCCTGGAGAACAGTTGCACATCATCTGCACAGAGCTCCTTTCCCCAGACCTCAGTATCAATAATGTGAAACAGGCAGATTTAGTTTTCATATAAATGCTCCTACACACCGAACTGAAAATCAGAATACCTTGCAATGTTGTATAATTTCTTAGAATTTTGATTTTAAGACTGTTTCAGTCAAATTTTAAGAGAGTGATAGGAATAGTGACTAAGGGTTCCTTAGTTTGTCGATTTTTGTAGTCGATCATTTGTGCAGAGGCATGTGTGATCAGTGTGAAATTTTAAAAGAATGAAAGAAAGAAAGTTAGTGAAAAAAGATTAATTATTAATAGCTTTCCACACTTTCTGCATATTTCAGTTGGATCTTTTTTTAAAATTATGAATTCTATACTGTGCATGATATTTTAAAAATTTATATTTTAGATATTACTCTGGTTTATGTAAGAATTTCTTGGTGAGAACCAAATACAATGGAGAAGACATACGGTGAGTCAGCTCAATCACAATGATCTGTTTATCTTCTCAACATTTCAGTTTAGCCATATTCAGAGTCACAAATAATCCAGTCATGATGACACTCTAATTCACGCGATGCCTTACCATATGTATCTTCACCATACAGCCTACCATAAAGCAGTGGAGTACAACACTGATGTGGCGATGAGCATCCCAACTCTGTCCTTGTTGGACTAGGTGTTGGCATGTGAAAGTACACGATGATGATTTTAATTTTACAATCATGTTAACCATAATTATGTATTGTGTTGTGAAAGTGATGAAGTAATTCTGTGGTGATTCCCAGGTCAATGAAGGGGTGCACGCAAACATCAACAGTTTCGCAGCTTCCAGTAGGTCACAATTCATTACAAGTAGTTCCAAATAATTCGCTCTGCATGTTTCCTTATAAATCTAAATTAGGGTGAGGTCGGTTCTTTCTTTGACAGTAAAGTGGACAGGTAGAGTAGGTCAAAAAAAAAAAGGGATCTATTTCAGCTGGTGTGTGTGAACACAAGACACCCAGCATATCATCTCCCGTAGAGTAGTTGGATTGCAACAGAGCTTAGTGGAGCATGGCGCATGCAGACCATCAGGCTGAGCATTCTTAGCCGGGAACTAGTTCTCAGTCCTGCACTTGGGTCTGGGTAAACAGCACCGCCCCGATGGTTGTTTGTTTTAAATGTGGAACGATCCATCGCAGAGCGCCGGGCTCGATTGACACTGTCTGCTGATCTGCTACTGCGGATTGCTCAGAATAACAAGGCTGCTCGCTAATTCCCGTCTATCGGGGTTTTCGCCGAAACACCGAGAGAGTAGGGTCCAAAAAAAGCCAACAAGGCAGGCAAGAACGCCGCGCCGCCGGAATCCGCACCCCAGAATGGCTTCGGGAGACCTTTACGAGGTAGGATAAAACCATTTCCAAGAAAAATGCTCTGTAATATTGACGAATAATGGAATTAGGAAGTAAAGGGGAGGGCGTCACGTATGTAAAAAGCGGTGTCCTAAGCCCTTTAACAGGCGAAACTAACCCTTCTCAAGCTTTGCGAAGACAAGGTTGGTCAATTTATGCCTGTACTTTATGTCGCTTCTGATATACTTTGACACGATTCTTCGCGGCCGAAGTAAACAGATAAGATGTAATTCACGGGCTGAACTCCTCAGTCTGTCGCCGAGTTGAAAGTCGTGGTAAAGTGACAGCAGCGCTGAGCGGACGGACATGGTGAATAGCTACAGACGGAGGGATGATTCTGAAGGTGCGCGTACATGCCAAAAGATATTTTGTCATCACAGCCCTTACGGCGGCGTGACTGCTTCGCAGGCTGTTTCGCACACAAGCTGAGGCACCGGTTTATTTTTGTCGAGCGGTATAAATAAGTCTTGTGTGAGCTTCTTTCGTGGTTCGTTTGTGAATTTGTGAAATGAGGACTCCGACGGCGCTGGGCTCAAAAGTTGCCCCGAACGGGTTGGCAGGAAGGTCACGCTGCCCTCGTGCGCAACATCACTGTGGAACCGGTGCCAGAATTTGCATGAAGCCTGGTTCCTACATCAGCTGTACTGAATCAAGCAGTTACTGTCATTAGCCTTTGTTACGCGGGACATGGTGTCATATGTTTTAGTTCATGGTGGTGACAGAGAGAGAGGGGGGCTGGGGGGGGGGTTTCAGTGTTTGATGACTTCAAAGAACAAATAAATGAATAAAGTCAGACATAACAAGTTAACAATTTTTGGAAGTATGCATTCTAAATATGCCTCAAAAAAGGGTCCCTCTGAAGCCAAACCTGGTGAACCTCTCACGAGTGTTGAAGTAGATAACATTATCTGCTCAAAGCACTGACAAACAGCATATGATGGGTCAAGCAGGGCATCAGTTAGAAGACAATACATTAAAAAGTGAGAAGCTGTAAGTAATTGCCTTTTCACAAATTGTTTCTCACAGTTAGGCCCACTGGCTGTAGTAATTTGTATTACACTTAGTACTCTTTTTGTAGCTGAAACTCATTCACACATTACTGACTTGACGAAAGTCCATATTTGACTAGGCCTCCCACCTCCTCAGGGTCCCCCAGATGTTCATGTGTTTTGGTTGTTGGTAGTTTTTTCTTATTTTTCTCTCTTTCTCACATTTCTTTTCTTTCTTTCTTTTTTTCCCACAATTTATTACTACATGGATTTTAACAGCATATTTCTGCTTAATTAATTATGCTCCTTGCATGTGGGAAAAACCATTCACATCAGCTTCCAACTTGTAATTCCAAATTACGTGAATGTAGTATTACGTCAATGAAGTAGTAGTGAGCAATACTGTACTTTTGTTCTAGGTTTGACTATCAGATTGAGAATGATGATTGTTCCACACAGGCTGTTGTTTTGATGTGAAATCGGCCTCATGTGGCAGCCTGTACTATTAACCTGTGGTCACTGGAAGTTGATGAATTTTCTTTGGACCTGATTGGCTGATCTTCGTTGAACAGGTTACTGGTTAATCATGATTCATCACCAACAAAATATGATTTATTTTTGTTAGTAACACTGTGTTGGCAGGCATGACCCATCGTTAGTCAGCTGAGTCTTTCAATTGCTCGCCCGCGATAATGACAACACCTCCATGGGTCCACAGTTCTGTTTAGAGTGACCAAATTGAGAATATGGCCAGATTTCACTGGTGCTGTACAGCGTTAATTTAAAAATGACCAAAAATAATCATTTGAAATATGGAGAAGGGGTTCTTCTATTGTTGGGGTGAATGGAAAGTCATAATTTTGAGGCATGTGTACATGTTGGGAATGCCAGCATCAATAAACTAGCTAATTAAAAGTTGTTTGTTTGATGGTGCTGTAAGAGTTGTTTGAAAAGTGAAGGCAGTATTGTCAGTTAATGTCTATTGGTGGTGTTGTCTTTTGGAATTTGATGGATAGGACTGTTATGGCAGAGTTTGGGATTTAAGTGTGAGAGGAGAGGTCAAGAAATGTATTACATGTAACAACAGAATCTTGTATGTTCTTTTTTTTTTTTTTTTTTCAAAAGCAACGTGACTCCAAACAACATAATACAGGAGGGATTCACTCATTTTTCAAGGACCAGGCCAACCTCACAAGGTTTACAAAGAAGAAGAACTGCTTGACATCACTCAGAGGTTTCTAAAAAGATGCTGTGAGGCCTGAGTTTTGGCCATTAGCCATCTTTGGAGCTTTCGAGTTAGAAATTACATATTTTGGAAATAAGATGTTTGGGAGTCATGGAAGTGTAGCCTTGGCTTAGAGGCTTTGAAATGAGCAAGCAGTGACCTCAAAGACTCAGTGAGACAGGTCGAGACCATGGTTGGGCATTTAAATTCAGTACTTTTCTGGTATTGTTCCAAAGTGGGAAAGAATTAACAATTTGAACTACAATTATCTGTCTGAATTCAAAATTCAGTCTATAGGATGTTCAGATATCAAGAAATCAAATAATCTGAGAGGTAATGTGGGAAAGCATTTTTGAAAAATTGAGGATAAAGGTCAGGCTGTCTGCCAACTACTGAAGAACTCCTACTTTGTAAAATGTAATGAGGTAGCGGATGCACTGGTAGAGAATGGAACAATGTCAGTTCAGTAACTTAATTGAGAAAACAACAATTTGGGGTCAGTTGCTACTTTTTAATTTGTTTACAGCCAACATTTGACATCTAAGTGAACCTCCACCAAAAATCTGCCTTTTGAGCATCAAATTACTCGCCTCCTATAGGCTTGAAATTTAGCTGCCCAAAGTTTGTATTTTTATTGATGAAGAACAATGACTGTGCTTTTCTGAATTTCGTTGGTAGCAAAAGATTGTAAAGATGACAAGTTTTAATCACTTTTGTTACTGTCCTTGTTGATGATGGTTACAAACGATCACTGCAACACCAGCTGAAACTTGGTACAGATGTCCATGGTGCCCAGAGGATTGATCCTAATGACTTAGGGGATCCACTGACTTTTCATTTAGTGGCAACAGAAGTTCAAAGTTTTCATTTATCACCTATCTCAACATCTACCTGGTGGACTAGGGTTAGGGGTTAGGGCTTAGGGGTTAGGGCTTAGGGCTAGGGGTTAGGGCTAGGGTTAGGGTTAGGGTTAGGGTGGACTGGCACAAAATCTTGCAATGACAACCATGGTTCCCAGATGATGAATCATAATTACATTGGTGACCCCTGTGTTTCCGTGACTTTTTCGCAAGATTTGTTGCCTTCTAGAGCCCCTTTTAGCAATTTTTTTTTTTCCAAAAAAATGCCTAGCAACAAATCTAGTGCTCTCATGTGGCTTTCTGGATTGATTATGGTCAGTGGTTGGGAGAAAGCTGAGCAGCATGTTGTCGCCCAATCTTCAGCCAGACAGAAACATGAAAGAACTGTGATTATATGTGCCCAGCAACCAATCACTGATCCCCATTGTTTGTCTGCAGATGTCCATATCCTTTGTTTATTTTCTGATGATTTGACTTTACTGCACCGTTATTTTTTAATTTGTTTTGACACACAGTTGCATAGATTGAGTGTAATCCAGTGTCTGGATCCTCTCCGTTCATGACATTTCAGTTCCGCAACTTTCTTTATGCCTAAAAACCTGCAAATCTAAAAACATTCCCATCAGCCTTTGTGTTTTGTGCTAATTAACAAATGTGAGCATGCTAATATACTAACTGAGGGTGATCTAAAATAAAGAATGTGGTAAACATTATATCTTCTATATATCTCTATTAGTTAGCCTTGTCATTGGGAGGATGTTAGCAGGCTATCATTAGATTTCAGTTCAAAGCACTGCAATGCCTAAATACAGTTTAACAACGATGCTAGCAAGGCTGTAGAATTAGTGCCAGACTTACTTATAAAAGTGTCATTGTGAAAATGTGCACTGTCGTTTTTCATTGACTTTGTGGCCACACGCTGCACATATTCAACGTGTGATAAACTAAGACAGCAGCTGATTACACAGTCAACTCCTGGTTCTGCTAGTTCATAGGCAGTTCAGAGTTCAGAGGTGGGATTTCTATGAGATCACTAAGCTCAGAAAAGAAATGATAATGTAGACCCAGCATGAACGATGGGTGTCCACTCTTGCACCTGTAACTACATCCAAAACTGATGTCATGGTATACATTACACACCTGTCTTGACATCTATGAGAGATCATTGTATGCTCTTCTCACTTTTTTTTGGGTTGGAGGATGCTGAAACGGGTTTGGCAGCTGAGGGAGGATATGCCCACCTCCGCTCTTCCAGCTCATGCCTAAGCTCTAAGTGTTACTAAATCTCTCTGGTTTGTATATACAACTTGGCCCTTCCATCTACCTCCTCCACTCTCCTTCTCATTGTTCTGTGTATCTGTTATGCTATTACAGTGGCATGAAAAAGTTTGAGCACCCCTGGTCAAAATTTCTGTTACTGTGAATAGTTAAGTGAGTAGAAGACTAACTGACTTCAAAAGGGCATAAAGTTAAAGGTGAAACATTCTTTTCAACATTTTAAGCAAGATTAGTATATAATTTTTTGTTTTGTACAATCTTAGAATGGGGGGGGGGCACCATACAAAAGTCTGTGCACCGCAAGAAATTTGAGCTCTCAAATAACTTTTACGAAGGTCTCAGACCTTGATTAGTTTGTTAGGGCTATGGTTTGTTCACAATCATCCTTAGGAAAGGCCAGTTGATGCAAATTTCAAAGCTTCCCCAAACCTTTTCCCAACAATCAGACGCCATGGGCTCCTCTAAGCAGCTGCCTAGCACTCTAAAAATTAAAATAATTGATTAAAAAGATGGCAAATTGTTTTCGGGCAGTCATTTCCTCAGTTTGTAATGTAATTAAGAAATGGCAGTTAACAGGAACAGTGGAGGTCAAGCTGAGATCTGGAAGACCAAGAAGACTTTCAGAGAGAACTGCTCATACGATTGCTAGAAAGGCAAATCAAAACCCACTTTTCACTGCAGAAGACCCTCAGGAAGATTTAGCAGACTCTGTAGTGGTGGTGAATTGTTCAGTTGTTCAGCAACACCTGCACAAATATGACCTTCATGGAAGAGTCATCAGAAAAAAAACATTGCCCGCATCCCCCCACAAAATTCAGTGTCAGAAGTTTGCAAAGTGAGGAACATCAAGTCATGTGGACTGATAAAGTTAAAATAGAACGTGTTGTCCATAATAAGAAAAGGTGAAGAATTTCAAGAAGAGAACACCTCTCCAACTGGGGGTGGATCGACCATGCTTTGGGCTTGTGTTGCAGCCAGTGGCACGGGGAACATTTCACTGGTAGAAGAAAGAATGGATTCAATTAAGTACCAGCGAATTCTGAGAGCAAACATCACACCGTCTGTACAAAAGCTGAAGATAAAAAAAAGATGGCTTCTACAACAGAATAATGATCCTAAACACACCTCAAAATCCACAATGAACTACCTCAAGAAGAGCAAGATGAAGTTGTTGCCACGTCCCTCACAGTCCCCTAACCTAAACAACATCAAACATCTGTGGATAGACCTTAAAAGAGCAGTGCATGCAAGACGGCCTAAGAATTACAGAAGTTAGAAGCCTTTTGCAAGGAAAAATGGGCGAAAATCCCCCAAACAAGAACTGAAAGACTCTTGGCTGCTACAAAAAGCGTTTACAAGCTATGATACCTGCCAAAGGGGGGGGGTTACTAAGTACTTACCCTGCGTGGTGCCCAAACTGGTTTCCAGCCCTTTTCTTTTTTTTTTTTTGTTCCTTTTTAAAACAATAAAAGATGGAAATAAAAAAGTAATCTTGCTTAAAATTAAAGAAATGTGTCATCTTTAACTTCATGCCTTTTTAGAAATCAGGTCATCTTTTACTCACTTCACTATTCGCAGTAAGAGAAATTTTGACAGGGGGTTCCCAAACCTTTTTATGACATTGTATATGGTTAAATGTGACATTGTCTGGGACTGTAAGCATTCAAATCTCCTGTTCATTTGGGTGACCCTCCTACAGCTCACCCATCACAGGTTGTTTACTCTTGTTAATGCGCTCAGAACATCTGAGTGCATATTGAGCAGTTATTACCATAGCTGCATTAAACTCTCTGTTTAAACTTTTCAACTATCCTCCATTTCTTGCTCAACAAATAAGTGATGTCAGGTCACCTCCAATTTCCACTGAAGTGAGTATTCAATATGGGAATATTCATATGTGAATATGCTTGATCATGTAAATTTCCATGTGAACAAGCAGGCTGCGATGGAATCTAGAACAGTACAAACTCTTTAAAATTTTAAAGCTGGATTTATAGTAGACAAAAAGGGTTAATGTGAGTCCCACAGCCGATACCTTTGGCGTAGCTTTGGATTTATCCATAGACAGCAAAACTAGATGCATGTGTCATATGCGATCAGGCTGTATCATAATTTAATTTGTTTCAATCACTGTCATAGCGGTGATTTATAGGAATAGAAGGTTTGCAGGGGGCATGTCTTTGTTAAATATGTGTTACTGAACAGCAAAAGACCACTGAGTCTTCCTTCAACATCCTTAATTTTGTACTTACTCTGATCAGTCTCTACTGGCATGAGAGACTTGGAGGAGAAAACACAAGCAGCCCAAAATGACCAATCACAGTTCTCACATGTGATAACTCCGTGGCTAACTTGGCTCCAATCTGTAGTTACGTTTTTTAAGGAAGTGCACTAGCTTAAAGTCTTTTAAGCGGCAACCTGTAAATATTATTGTAGTTTCATCAATGGTAGGTGTTGAGGCCAGTCAATACAATTGTACTACACACACTATTAACTGTGTGACTACACAACAGAGAATGCCTTCACAGGAGTTCATTCTTGAAGGGCTTTGTGACCTACTAGTTGTCACAATGCTTCAGATGGGAGTTGCATATGAAAGTTTTGATATAATAGAAAAATGATTCTTAATGCACCATGATCCTTCACCTTACCCATCACTGTGTCCAAACAACTATGGGGTAAGTCCATAGTTAATTATTGGTCGGAACGGTGACAGCTCATGTTAGCATTATACTTAAACCTGCATTCATTGATATTTTTGGCGGCTTGACAGGCTATAAACACAACATTAAGATATCATCACCTTAGGGAGTCCTTAAGGTGAACGTGTTAGCAAACAGTTGTCGATTTACACATCCAGCAGACACTGAGCAATGTTCATATTCATTTGGAGTCGTGTTTCTGGTCATGTGATGAAGCTCAATAGACACTCTCCTTTATCTCCTTTTTGGTATATATTGATTCCTGAGGGAAAGATCTGGCTCTTTAGTTGCTAAATGCCACACTATGTTTACCAGCTATTCACAGACTTTGTCTGTCTCTCATTTGGTGCTGGAGAGGTAACTTAGCAGGTAGTTTATCAGCCCTTTTTTTCTGAAAACAGCTGCCAAAAACAGCTCTGTGAGAGTGGTGAGACCAAACCAAAACAGTAAAGTTGCTGGCTGTAAAACCACAGAAAACAAAACCAAATAGAGCGGTTTGTTCATCACTATGAATGACCCATTTCACATTACACTTAACCAAAAGGTTTTAAGTAAGTCCCCCGTTTTTCCAATTGCATTGTAAAACTGTGTGTGTACACAAGTATGGTATGTTGATCAAAGTTTAACCGGGATGTAAGATGTAATGCACTTTTTCATTGGGGAGTTATGAGTAATCAGTTTTTGTTTTTTACATAATGTGTTTTAACTGGAGATGTGTTTGACGTGTCTGTCTCACCTCATGGTGAGACAGACACCTCCCTGTTCACTCTGATGTAAAGGCTACTGAAATACAAATGGTCTTGGGTCTGCCTTAAATTGCACTGATAGTAATAATTTTAAAGTGAGCATGATGAATACAATATAATAAATTGTAGACGGATTTTATCAGTAACAATGTGATGCCAATGCCTTGGGCTGAGTGTTTTTCAGGGGTTTTGGTTGTACTATAAATCCACACAAAACTGGATTTTCTCTCCATTTCAGCCTCAAGCCCACTTTAAAACAATGTGTTTCTTGCCCAAAAAGTGAAATTTTCCATATTGGTTGGAGTGTATAAATCACAAATCAGCTTGGTGCTTCAGTGTGCATGGGGAAAACTGGCCTTTCTCGAAACAGCGATATAAGCTATGCAGTGAGGGTTGGGCTTTGTGTAGCAATAAAGTTAAGAGGACAGCCTTTAGTTGCCTCTAACCCTCTCTGTGATCATTAATTTTAAATGTCAGCATACATTAACACACAATCTGTATTTATGCTGATTTTTGTCAGATGACGTCATGGACATAAAATAACAATTTGGTCAGCTGGTCAGATGTCAAAGTCTTTTCCCCCGTCAAATAGTGTTTCCCCTGTTAGAACTGTGTTGTCTGTCCCACTTATCAGATGTTGGCTCAGTTTTGTTTTTCGCAAACTGAAAAAAGGATGAAGAAGAGGAAGAATAGCTTTAGCTGTTTTTCTATTGTTCAGATGTTTGACTCTGGACAGAGGTCTCTTCAAAATGACCTGTAAATACTAGTGCAGACATAAGTCCTTTCACAAGAAAATAGCCTTTTTAAAATTACATGGCCTAATGTAGATGTAGTCTTATTGTTTGGTCATCGTGTCGACATTGCTGCTGATGGTTTATCATGATTTATACCAATGCATCTGATGAGCATGGTACCCTATGGTTTGTGTCGGAGGATACTGATGCCCTACATTTACAGTTTCTGCAGCTCATACTTAAGCATCAAATGTCTCTAAACCTCTAGGGTCTTTGTACAAAAGTTTACCCCACACTTTATCCTTCCTTCTCTTCTTTTCTTTGCATGTCTGTCTCTGCAATGCAAGTGTGACATTGTCTGGGACTGTAGGCAAGCTAATCGTCTGTTCATTTCTCTGACACCCCTGCGGCTCACCCATCAAAAGATGTTTACTCCAGTTAATGTGCGCAACACATCTGAGAACACGATGAGCAGTTATTACCACAGCTGCACTAAAGCCTCTGATGAAACCTTCCAACCATTTTCCATCAGTCTCATGGCCCAGAACCATGCTACTTCTAAATGTCCTATGAGTGTTGTTCAACATACTCTTACTGAAATGTTTTCTTGTCTTTTGCTGTGTGCTGAAAGTCTTAAAGGCCAAAAGGCTGCATTCAAAATTTGTCTTAGGAGTTAAATGATGCCTGAGGATTTTATTGCATGTGATTTTTTTATTTTTATTGTATAGCACTAGTCATATGTTTGTCAGCATAAATGTACCTCAATGTCAGGCAGTAATAAGGAACCTTATGTGTATTTATCTGACCAAAACCTGCATGTTACATGTGTCTGAGACGTGACAGCAGTGCTGCAGGTGTTTATTTGGTGAGTGATGCTGGCAGATTCTACTGTGATGTGTATGTATGAGAGTTTTTGATGTGATATGTTCCATATTGTATGTATTCTTTTTAATGTGATTGTGTATGTGTGTGTGGTTGTGTGTGTGTGTGTGTGTGTGTGTGTGTGTGGTTGTGTGTTTTTGATTATCTTTTTCTTCCCTGTCCAGTCCTGTTTTCTTCCCCGCAACCTTTTTTTTCTTTGACTGGTCTCATTGTACATTCTGTAGTCAGTGTTTTTATGTTAATATAACTTATTAACATACTGTATGTTCTGAGTTTTCTTTTAAAACAATTAAATATTCAGAAATTAGAACATCACATTTCAATTTGTACATAAAAGGTTTTCCTGGGAAATTTTGACAACCCCCAAATCTGTGAAATTTAAAACAAGTAGGAGTTAAATTAATGGAGTTGAGATACCAAGTGGCAGTAAATGATAAAGTTCTTTCTTATCTTATCTTACCTCAGTGCAATCGGAACACAGGGTAGAGAAATACATTTTTTTAGACAAGTCTAAATACTATGTACAATAAATAAAGAAATAAAATAACCTAAATGAAAATAAATTAAAGTTAAAATTTTGGCAGACTGCAGCTATAGACATGGATGTGACAGTGCAAAATAGAACAATGTAGTTATCAGTGATGGGTTGAAAGTGAAAGTTTACATTAATTTTGAAATGACGAAATGATAGTCACAGTACTGATAGCAGAAGCAAAACAGATGGAGGGGAGATACTGCAGGTTCTACAGATATTACATGAATGGGTTTTTAGGTGATGTCACTGCTAAGGGAGGAGATACAGAGTCTGATGGTCTCCAAAGGATCTCTTGTACCATTCAGTCCTGCATTGAGGGGCAATGAGTCTCCTGCTGCGTATGCTCCAATTTCCTTTCATGGAAGCATGCAGGGGGTGAGAGGGGTTGTCCATGATGCTGAGAAGTTTCTGCAGCATCCTTCTCTCAGACACATCCACCAGAGTCTCTAGTTTGACTCCCAGAATAGAACCAGCGTTCTTAATGAGCTTGTTAAGTCTGTTGGCATCAGCTGCCTTCACCCTGCTGCCCCAGCACACTGCTGCATAGAAGATGACGGTCACCACCACAGAGTGGTAGAACATGCACAGTATGGTCCTGCAGATGTTGAATGACCTAAGCCTCTACAGTAGGAAGAGTTGACTCTGGCCCTTTTTGAACACAGCATCTGTGTTCCTAGACCAGTCCAGTTTATAGTCAATATATACTCCCAGGTACTTGTAATCATCAACCACCTCGACGACAGTCAGTCAGGGGCATCCTCCACTTCCTGAAGTCACAACCAGCTCTTTAGTCTTTGTGATGTTAAGCTAAAGGTGGTTGAGCTCACATCATTCCACAAAGCTATCCACTACTCCCCATATTCCTCCTCCTTTCCTCCCCTGATAGAAACAATCCAGAGTATGACAACATATGTACTATAGTCACTATCTTCTTCCAGTGAACAGGACATCTTAAGTTCATTAGGTCTTTTCATATACATATTTTCATATATTTCATTAAATTAACTAAGATTTTGTGTAGTTTCTGACTACTGTTACTTTTTACTCTGGGGTTATGCAATCGCTGTACATAGTTAAGCACTTGTGTCAAATAGTTATATTTGCTGGTGCTTTGTGATCTCTGCTTGCCCAATATAATTATAAAATGTCCAGGTTTTTTGTAGTGTTGGTTTGACCTCGAAATACTGATGTTTAAGGTTTATTCATCACAGCAGCCGGCAGCACATTTCAGCTCCACTCTGGTCTCTTATCTTTCTTCTACAGGGAATTAGTTCTTATCTTAAACTTTAAGTATGTCATAAAATGTACCTTTTTTTTAAGATTTGATGCTCCCTGGCAGTGTCTCAAAACATAATTAAACATAAAAAATTTCCTCTGGGAAACATGAATGTGCTCAGCCAATTTAATGGAAATCTGCCCATTTGGTTTTGATTTTCTTTTGTTCAAATTTGGAAAATTTGGCCAGATGATGGCCATACATGTAAAACAAGGTGATTTATCCTCTAAGGATCATGAATATCCACTGCAAAGTGGTAGGTAGCCATGTATGGTGCTAGGCCATGAAGTATACCTGCAAGGGGGCTCTGTCCACCAGCAACATAAAATCATATGAAAGGCCTCAGGCCTGTACGTTTTTATATTAAAATTAAACAGGGCAAATGGATAACGCATTTTAGCAGGCATTTTGTTAAAGTTTTACTTGATGCATTCTTCTACCTTTATGCAGATATTAAATTGATTATAAGTACATAAACAGTTCTCAGCTGTCGATTAGTCTCATCATCTGCCTTGACCTTTTTTGTAAAACCAATGGTGATTGTTTTATTTTGGTAATTGTGTCAGGGAATCTAATGAGAAGATTATATGCTACCAGAAATACCAAAAAGAAATTGAACAATCTCACTGGAGAAATTTAATGTGTGTGCCGGTGTTTGTCACTTAAATGGCTAGCTGAACTAATTTTTGTTTCATTCCGTTAGACATTTAAGGTTAAAGCCACTATATGTAGACAGCAACATCAAAAGACACACTGCAGCAGACATTTTTATTATAAAACCTCTGTCAATCAGATAGCCTTTGCAGGAGCTAAGGTTGACCTGTTTATTTTTATATATTTTTTTTATATTGACTTATTAGATAAAGAGTGGGAATATATTTGATATTTTTCATTTTTTTAAATAATTTGATATTTAAATCTCTTTGTCTAATGCACTGAACCTTTGTGCTGATCAGTTTCAGTACATACAGTTTGTTTTTCTTCATTTCTTAAACAAAGCAGTGTTTTGTTTTGGTTTTTTTTGAGCGGGAAAAACTAGTAAATCTATACATTTTTTTTATTTTTTTAAGTCATTAAATTAGTATCTAATTGCCTGTCCCTGTGTGTGCTGCCTTCAGGTGGAGCGGATTGTGGACAAGAGGCGGAACAAGAAGGGTAAGTGGGAGTACCTGATTAGGTGGAAAGGTTATGGAAGTAAGGAGGACACATGGGAGCCAGAGCATCACCTACTGCACTGCGAGGAATTCATTGACCAGTTCAACAGCTTGAGACTGCACTCACACAAACGGCCCAAAGCTCCAAAAAATCGTGGAGACCCCCTCATCACCAGGCACCCATCTGCTACAGAAAACTCCAGAGCTAGGTCCGAGGCCCGCAAAAAGAAAAGGACTTGTGGCTCAACTGTGGGGGATGGAGTAGGAGCTGTTCTGGGGATTGCAAGCGGAGGGTCAGGACCCACTCAGAAGCAGAGGAGGGTGGGTGTAGGACCCGGGAAGCATATTTTAGGGGACAGAATGAGCAAAGCCATGACGTACAAGGCTCCTTCACCAGGGGGACCTCACTTTGTCCCTCCAGTAAGGGTTCCACATAATGGACTCCAGAATGGAGAGATGGAGCCTCTGGTGTACAGGACAGCACCAAAGTCACACAGACTGCCCTCAGACAAAGTGGATGGAGAACAAAGAGACATGGATACCACTGGACAGCAGTACACCACTAAACTAGGTAAGATGTTAATATACTAAATGAAATCAAAAATAGAGCAAAGCTGATATTTGATTTTTGAGGCAGAAATTGATATCAAGATGTGATGGTAAAAAAAAAAAATCTACAAACAATATAGAGTGCTAAAGTGAACCCCAAACTGTGGATTCTGTTCCAGAAGTAAGAAAACCTCATTCAAAATACAATTGACACTTGTAATAATGCAAATAACCACTAATCCACAATCTAATATTGTTGTATATTCAATATTTGTGTTTTTAGCGGCCTTTAATGAACACAAACTCCAGTAAGAAACTATCTCAGGTTTAAAGGAGACTGTAGCTTTTGCTGAGCAGTGGTCAATTTGGCCACAATTGACAATTACAACAATGATAAATGATAAAATGACATGCAATAGTAGCACAAGTAGACAAGAGTCATTAAGTCAGCAAACGGACTCAGTAATGTCAGTAACACAGGAATATCTATCTAAAGTTTTCTAACATGAGCCACCATAAGCTACTGGTTATACGAAACCAAGTAAAGGTGAAGTAGCAAACCCCTGAATGCAACGAGTTGAACAAAGTTGTGTTTTTTGCTCATGAATTCTAAATTTAATTTTTGACAAGGACGATATGTTATTTCTTCTTTTAAAAGTTGCTAGTCTTGCATTAAACATCCCGGCTTGAAAAAAGTTGACAAGTCAAGTGTCTGCAGTTAGTTCAGACATGACTGAGAGGACTGAATGGTGTAGATATGTCTTTGGCCTGTCTGTATTGTAGTTTCTTATTACTTATTAGCTGTCATATAAGCCCACACTGATATACAGTATCTGTGGTAAGCTAAAAATGGCTAATGGCTAATATCAGCCGTACAGATGTATCGGTTGGGTTCTAATGGAAAATGTACTAGAGTAGGATAATACAGGTACTGAAAAGTTCCTAAAATAGCAGTCAGCTACATATATAGAAGTGAATTGATCACCATTGTCTTTTTAATATTTAAAAAAAAAAAATTATATTTACATGATGAGTATTTCCTGTTACCTGATAGACTGCATTGCTTATAAAAAGCAGGTATACTTTTATACTTATTTAGACTTCTGCTGACACACAGCTCTTAAAGCTCCTACGCTGGTTCTTTACTGCAGGGGCAGCTGATAACACCTTTGAATTTCACTCCTAGGTCACAGTCCAGGGCCTGCACCACTATAGTTAATCATTACATACGTTTTCAAAAAGTCATCTCGGCTTATTTAACAGAAAGTCCAGATCAGAATTGCTTTTTTTGTTTGTTTGTTTGTTTGTTTTTTACCATATTTGAATAACAGTACATACATAGCCCCATTCCCATAATTTCAGCCATGTTATTCATTGTACTTATGGTGCAACTGATGGTTGAAATTTCATGTGTACATGTGGGCGCTCAATAAAAGGCCCATATGGAATCTGCCAGTTGTTCATTCATTTTAAAGCACCACAATTTAATTAGGGATTGTGAGTCGAGAACTTCTCAATGTAAGAATGCCAGGGCTACCAGACTAAACTGATGGCTATCGGTTTGGCAGCTATTATGCATCCTAATCTCGTAATCCTTGAAAGACTACCCTGTTCACCTCATTCAGCACCTTAGCTCCACCCATTAACTTGCTACAGTCGCTGAGGGTGACACTGTGATCGTCAACTGGCAGCAAAATGTATACACGCAGTCATGTAATTTGAACAAAAACAGATCTACAGATGTTGCAGCAAGATGTTGACCAATCTCATGTCTACTTTATGTAAATTTATGATACTTGGAGCAAGAACAATTTTGATTTCAATTTTGATTTTTTTTTTTTTTTTCAGCAATTTTGATTTTTTTTTTTTTTTGTTTTTTTGTTTAATTGACCTCCATGACACATCCCCATCCAGTTTCTGTTTCGCCTCAGGAAAAGAGGTCCCCTATTCGGAAATATTCAACCTTTACCAATTCATAAGATATATCTTTTTCAAGCATATTAACAAACTAAAACCTGTAAAAGCATTAAAGAAAGGCTCTGAGAGGGAAGACAGGATGTTGCAAATGTTGTTAATTTTATCACAGTGTGTGAGACACTGGACTCCATTACAGTAGGCTAGCTACTGGCAGAACTCTGGACCAGGAGTGGAGAGCACCTCTTAATTGTCCAGACCTGTTCAAGGTCTTTATCTGTCGAATTTAAATGAAACAGGCTCTTAATTTGAGAATAATAATGATTAATTTGAGAATCACTGTTAATTCGACACTGTAGTGCATAGTCAAACTCCAGATGATTGTTTGTTAGAGGAACTAGACCCAATATTTTATGTTTAAATATATTTTAAGTTGTTGTACAATGGGTTTTGGTTTGAGAAAGCTTGGAAGGCTTCATGTATCTTCAGCCAAGAATTCCCTAAATCTGTTTTTCATAATACCGTAGAAAATGTTACACCTGCCTTTTTCTCATTTCGTTCTCTTTTTGTTTGTACTGGTGACTCAAAGGTCAGGTTTTACTGATTTTTTTTTTTTCTTTTTTTTTTTTTTTTTTGGAAACACTGGCTGGGTCTACCTCTTCACTGCATAAATCATCTACAAATCACAAACTAAGGCTCCCATTGAGGGCTTTTGTGTAGTTTCAAAGTCTCCACTGAAAGCAAAAGTTGAAAAGGATTTTTTTTCTCAACATCAGACCAACTGTTTGTGTGTTTGTGTCTCTGTGTAGTTTTCAAGCTTGAAATATTTATACGATCAAGAAAAGTTCAAATTCATTGAATCTTGCCGTGACAGCTCAGGCTTCATGCAGAGAAAATACCCTCAGGTGACACAGAAATAGATGACAGCTATCTTGGCAATATAATTACACGATTTCTAGTTGTGTCAAGACAAAAGCATCGTAAGTAGCAAATACAAAATAATTAAAATCACTGCTAGCATAGAATTAGTGCGGCCTACAAAAGCACTGCTGAGAAGATTTCAACAAGAATAAAATTCTACCTTTCAAATATAGGGTGTTTTAGTTGTATAAGAAATATGTTTACTTCTAATGAGTTGAGAAGTTCTTGTTATGTCTATATATAAGTTGCATTAGTTTCATGCTGCAGTAACATCACAAATGCAGATATTTAGTCATATCTTCTAAACTATTTATTGTGAATACAGTATGTAGCATTATTTTCAGCTTTCAGTAATACACAAAGGAACTTTTGTCATATCTGTAAAATTTGAAAATAAGGAAGAAAGTCATAGTAAGGTAGATACTAAGAAAATGCTCTTTTTAGGAAACGATGTACTTATTTAGGTGAACACAAAACTTAGATGATACCTGAAGTTTGTTGGGCTTCGTCTACGTTTGAGTTGACATTAAAAATAAAATTTAAAAAAAACATTCAGGCAAGCCGCACTGTGGCATCAAAGAAGAACTTGCTGTGAGGAGGGGCAGCAGTTTTCCTCAGCTGACAGTCACTGAGACTCTACACCCCAGACAGATTTCTCGCTTTACCACCTCAGATACACAAATATACTGTTTACACAAGTCAAATCAAGCTGTATACCGTGTTTTATCACAAACATGTCTCAAAGGAATAACAAGCCACTCAGTCACACAGCTTTCAAAAAGTGCCCGGTTTAACAGTGTTATCTAAACCACTGGTTTAGATAGTAATTTCACTATTTGAAGTGAAAATGATGTTCAGCATCTAAATGTTTCTCCAAAAATGTATATTATAAACATCCATTTCATTTTTCATTGCTACTTCCTAGTACAACTTTGATGTGCACGCTCACAGTTTTTCATGGCAACAGACAACTGTAATGGACAAATTAACTGTAAAATAAGGGTTTGGAAAATATAGTTTAACCATTTATTTATTTATTTATTTATTTATTTTATTTATTTATTTGAAACCGCCCGATCACCTGAGTGCTTGTGTTGCTTGCTCTAATGGACGGTTTGTAAGTTACAGTTTGTGTAGCAGTTATCATAAACGACGTCATCCAAGACCCATGTTTTAAAAGAACAAAATTTTCACACACAGTTTTTGAAAGTAATATTTTAGGTGATCTTTTTGTCGTGGAGGATTTTTTGTTTTCTGATTTCCCAGTAGGTGTGTCATTTCTCCCCAAGTCCTCAAAGTCAGATTGACCTGTTCTGTCATGCCTCTTCTGTGTCAGGCTCCCCTCTTGCCAATGGAAAGATGCATCTGCACAGCTCAGTAAAGCGGAAGCTGGCTGAGGAGAAGGGCTACGTGTTCGACAAGCGGCTTAGGTACAACGTGCGACAGAACGAGAGCAACTGTCGTTTCCGAGACATCGTGGTCAGGAAGGAGGAGGGCTTCACGCATGTCCTGCTGTCCAGCCAAACGACAGACAACAACGCTCTGACACCAGAGGTGAGAAAGACAATGTACACGCACCCACATAAGCTGTTTTAACTGCTTATACATGAGAGTTACACGTCCGTGTCCATTAGTCCATTACATTTTAGTGTTGTATCATTGTATCAAGACCTACATTTAATTCTGTTACTTTCTGATTGTATGCCGGTTGCTGTGGAGCTCTGTTTTGGAAATATGAAACGAGAAATGTTTCCTCATTAACTGCTGTAGAGATGCCCTGGAGCTATGCGCTAACTCCCCAACTGCTCCAGGGGATTTTTCAGGAGACAACTTTAGAAAACTTTTTCTTTGACAGCTGCCAGGTGTCAATGTGTTTAGCTGCATGAATCTTACACAGGGCATTGCTGAAAAGGAGCAAGAATGCTCAGTAGAAAAAGGATAGAAAATAGCTGTTGGGCTCTGTCCTTACAACTGACACACAGTTTCATCCAAACTGCCTCCTGCCAATCAAGGTTTCTACAAGTAGGCTAATTAGGGGTACATATAATCCAGGTCTATGCCATCTGTTATTACAGCAAAATGTCAGTTGAACTAGTGAGGAAATGATGTAGCAAGTTCCTAAAGGTGAGCCTTTTGTAATTATTCTTCAAGAGAACTGGAGACCCTAGAAGTGGCCAGATATCCGATGATTTTCACTGCTTGCTATGTAGCAATAAAACTGTCATCTCTGCAGTAGTAAAGAAGTGATGTAAAGAAATGTAAACTCAATGATCAAATGCCAAAATGCTGTAGTTTTTGCAGTGTTGTTTAGTTGTGTCTGTCTTTAAATTTGGATTTGCTAGAGGCATCATCAAAATCTTATATTTAACATGCTAAGAAAGATTCCCAAAATATTTCTCAACTTGCTTGACTTTTACAATGTTACAAAGATACTCCAATACAAAAGAAGTTTTTCGAATAAAAGGACTAATTGTGCTATCTCAATGACAGAATTTCGTGACTGAAATCCAGATGTTCAGGCTTTATGAAATTTAGTCCTAAAACAACAAAAAGGTTTTAGTAAATTATAAATAAATTGCTGATTTGCTCATTACATTGAACATGTAGACAGGATCTCACTATTTTTAGAGGCACCTTTGATTAGTTCTGATGATAAACCAGCACAGTTTTCTCTACAGGCTTTTAGGGCACATAATCTGAGCCAAACTGTGTTCACTGGCTTTTAACGTGTTTTCTCACAGTCTCCTCAGCACTCTGTCGATCGAATTCTCTCCATAAAATCAACATCTGTTGGCAGAGCAAATGCACATCCTGAATATAGAAGTTGCACTTTAATCTGTCATGATATCTCACTGTAATGACGGGGATTTAAATATTTTATCACAGTCTTGTCACATCTACCTCACAGATAAAACCAGATAGGTCGTCCATCCATCCATTAGCTATACTGCTTAGTGGATAGGTCATGAAAGTCTACATTTATAATTTCAACCTTACAATGAAGTTACTGATACATCGATTAAATAGATCATACAAAAAATTACAGTTTATTTTTAAGCTTATCAATCTTGATCTATTCTGAGTTGTCACTTTTTAATAAATTAAAATAGAGTTGTTAATGTATGCTTTTTTTTTTTTACAGATTCCATAGAGGTCTGTTAATATAATAGTCATGTTAGAAACAGATAATGGCATGTGTCACAATCGTCCACCCCGGCTCAAAAATCTAAGCAAACAGGATTTTCCTCCTCCTCAGATTGTATGATGAGTCTTAGATCTTCCACAGAGGGCGGTTCTGCCTTTGATATAGCGTCGTGTGCACAGCCGCCTGTACTTCACCGGCACTGAAGTGGCCTAAACTGTGATTGCACGTGTGTGTGTGTGTGTGTGTGTGTACTTTCATGTGTGACAGTAAGCCAGTAAGCTGTGGGCTTATCAAACAGCTCTCATAGCGCCTTCTCTGTCTCTCACTCTTTGAAGCTACAGGAACAAGAGAGTCTGCGGATCTGCCTACAGAATAGGTTTAGCAGAAAAAATCTGTAAAAATATTCCTGTACATTTTTTTTTTTTTTTTAACACTCAGTGTTTGCTTTAAGAGAAAAAGTTCCCCGAGCTATTAACTGGTACTCTTTCTGTTACCTTTTCTGGCCTAACACAGTGTTCCTGTGCTTTAGTGCCATTGAAATGTTTTTGAACAGACTATTTTCTCATTGTTATTTTATCATTCGTATGCTGTCAATACTCTGACTGTAAGAGCCCTGAAATTATAAATTAAAACATGAGTGAACAAAGAAATATTTAACACTTTTTCTTCATAAGGAATAATCTAAATCTATGTAGAAACTTCCTGGCTCTTGAGCACTCTCATTAGCTGTTAACATATTGTGTATTTTTTAAAGTCAAGTTTATTTGTATAGAGCCATAATCTCATACACTGTCTACAGTGTCTATACAGTATATGTAGGCTTAATTCCTGCACACCTACTTTTAATAAAGCAGTAATTAAAAGGGGGTAAAGAGTCCCAATAGGCCATTTTCACGGCAGGCATTTTGAAACATTTAGGTGTTACTAATGATAGCTCTGTTCTATCCAAGTGTCCCAATAAGTCATGACAATGAGCCAGCAGGCACAACACCAGGACCCTGAAACTAAAGCAGTGGAATGGAATTCAGCTGTCATTCATTTTATGATTTACACCTTTGCTTTTTATTTTGTGATACGTCATTTTGTCTCCTGTTAAAAAAAATAAATAAAATAAAATAAAATCCTGTTGGAATCCTAGAAAATGCCACAGAATATTTATGTCGTAGAACTCTCTGAGACACCTGGACTGTATTCAAAATCCCTCTCTATTTACTATATGGTGTTCTGAATTTACTGTCAGGTAGGATGTATACACTTTATAGTGTCCTCGTAAGTCCCCAAAATAGAGCTAAAAAAAAAAAGTACTTTTTGCTAACAATCCCAGAATGCAATGTGTAACAATTGGAGATGTGAAAATTACACTAGTGTAACTTTACAGCCGTCAGTGAGGACATAAAATTATGATGATTCATTAGTGTCAGAAATCTCAATTTACTGCTCACTATAGAGTAAACTATTGCATGTCTGTTATGTTGGGAGAAGTGAATAAGTGAACGAGGGAGTGATTTCTATAAAAGGGCAAGATATATCTGCTTTGAGAATTAAAAAATAAAAAAAACTATCCTAAAGGAAAAAAATGCCAAAAAGTGGCATCTGGAAACTGGGAAGAACTCTAACTGCAACAGGTCTGTCAGATCTACTCAGATCTACTAAAACGTGTGATTGACTAGTGAGCTGGTGCATGGTGTTGCAAGTGTCTTTGTTGTGGATACCACCTTTCTTTGTCTACAAATATCCTTGAGGCCTCTACTCACAGAGTGGAACCAGCATCTGCCCATCTCTGCTTCATGTATCTGAGCAGGATTATAATTCACTTTAATGTAATCTCTAGTCTCATTTACATGCATACTCTCTCACACACACACACACGCACGCACATGCACGTTCGTGCGCACACACATCTAGTTAAGACTGGGGGACAGATTGTGTTTGGTGAGGCGAAGAGAAGTAAATTCACTTTGAGGGTGAATAGTTAATGAGTCAGGGGTTTTAATCTGATCAAAATCTGGCAGGAGAGTGTGCATCGTGAGTGCAGACAGTGATGATGTGGTGAGGGCTGGGGTTTCCAGGCAACTTCTTATCCGGTCGTCTGTCTTACAATGACAGCTCATCCCTTCTTCATCACGTGAGACAAAGGTCAAACACTTGCATGTTGATGCAGAATGATGTGATTTTTATATTACCTGACAGGGTTAAATTTGTGTCTTTATAGCCCGTTTGTGGAGATGTCATAGTTCAAGTGTCCTCAACTGAAAGCTGAATACCCTTGCTTGGCTGGGTTTTTTTTCACCATCCCTTGGAATACGTCCTATGAAATTAAATAAGATGAAATCATATTTGAGGTATTATATTCGATCTAGAAGTTTGCACAGACAACTTTTCTCACAGCTCCTATTTGTCCCACACTACAGCCAGGAGGAGCAGCTGTTATCAACATACAGTCAGGTCAGTAGCTGCTGGCATGCAGACTGTCAAGGAAACAAGCTGTGCGGCAAGTTGTCATGTAAACATTTCACCTGCACTCTACCGCTGCTTGGAATTTGGCGTTAACTGGCTAGAACCAAAGTCACCACTGAAATCTCGCCTCCTACTCTCAACAAGTAGCATTGCTTTCGGATTTGAAAAAAATCTCCATTGAGGAGATGACGTTTCTGAGGGATCTGTTGCTGTCGATGTACCTGGGGAGCTTGCAATAACTGTAAAGCACCTTGTTTAAAATAATGTGCTTAGAATTTAGATGAACTGATAACTTAAAATGGTTAGTATGTCAGGATCAAGGAAGTCAGCCGTTGAATACCATTAATCAGTGCCTTTTAAAACTAGCATTTGCTCTCCAACAGTATCTGTGCATTTAGTTAAATTCAGACATGATAAAGATTGCATAGGCTTTTAGACATAACCTTTTTATAATCTCATTTGGCTCTATGACTTTTGTTAAGGGAAACTGATTATCTATTGCTATTTTTAATGGTATTTGGCTTCTACCAAAGCATGCTTCCATTACAATTTCTTGATACAGTCATTATTCACTTATCTTAGTTGAAACTATTTAATGCTTATAGATATCATGGTAAAATACAATGATACAACAAGCGCTTCCAAAATAAACAGAAAAACTGTTATAGTTGTAACATGAGACTAAAAGTTTCCGTTAGGATTTTTCTCTTTAGTATTTTATCAAGATTAACAAAAGCACTGTTTGAGGAATTTAAACTTTAGAGATGTTTTAATATGCAGTATATGTAATATTCACAAGAGCGTGTATAGATTAGATAGTGACAGTCTGTGGCCTCAAACTTTTTAGTCTCCATTAACAATCAGCATCGTAGGAATTTTCTCTCAGGCCTGTTTATCTGCACTAAAAAGAAGCCGACATCCTGAGTGGATGTCAGGCCTTACCCTTAAGGATTCAAAACTTATTTCATCTTTTCTTCTTCCCTGTCTTTTCTCATGTGTCAGCTGACTTAATAATATAATACACATCTCCCCCTTTTCCTCTTCAGATCATGAAGGAAGTATGTCGAGCTCTGACTAATGCAGCTGCTGATGACAGTAAATTATTATTGCTTAGCTCCGTGGGGACTGTTTTCTGCAGTGGCCTGGAGCCGTCCTACCTGATAGGGCGTCTGTCCACTGACCGCAGAAAAGAAAGCAGCCGCATCGCAGATGCTGTTCGGTAAGAAGAAATCTTTCCACTATAAACACAGACTCTCTTATTGCTTGCCATCAGACTCGACGGATTTGGTACTGATTGTTCTGTGACACCTTTAGGGACTTTGTGTTGGCATTCATTCACTTCAAGAAACCCATTGTGGTGGCAATAAATGGGCCTGCTCTGGGCTTAGGGGCCTCCATCCTGCCACTGTGTGATGTGGTGTGGGCCAGTGAGAGGGCCTGGTTCCAAACTCCATGCGCAGCCCTCCATCTCACCCCCTCTGGATGCTCCTCTTACACCTTCCCCCAGATCCTGGGCGTAGCTCTGGTGGGTCCCAGCCATATCAAGGGGTTCTGGCAAATTTCACTTGATCTAATCTGTGTCTCCCCTTATAACCATGTGATTTACCCTGTGTTTACCCAAATCAAACATTTGGATTGCACGACAAGTTTAAAAGACTTTGTCATTTTCTCACTTTCTGTATCCAACGGCAGGCCAACGAGATGCTGTTCTGTGGAAGAAAACTCACAGCACAAGAAGCATGCAGTCGAGGTCTGGTGTCACAGGTCTTCTGGCCAACCACATTTAACCAAGAAGTGATGCTGCGTGTGAAGGAAATGGCGTCATGCAATGCGGTGGTAAGTCCTGATCTAGACAACCCAGAGGGCAAAGCTTTCTTTTGAATGTAACCAAATGACCCTCTCCCCTTTTGTGTGTGTCTTTAAAAGGTTTTAGAAGAGTCCAAATGCCTGGTTAGGAGTATCCTCATGTCAGTCCTGGAGGAAGTGAATGAGAAAGAGTGTCAGATGCTGAGGCAGCTGTGGTGTTCAACCAAAGGACTAGAGGCACTCTTCAGTTATCTGCAGAACAAGGCGTATGAGAAGTAACCAGCCACAGCCAGGAAACCAGAGATGGTCAGTGTGGGTCTGACGCTACCTACAGAGGGACATCCAGGATGATAAGGTTGTGATCTCAAACTGAAGGAAAAGTTGCATTAAAGGCCGTTGTTTCCATCCATCAGCAGATGGGACACTCTGGAGTTCTGTTTGCTTAGATTGCTACCAACAAAACAAATTTCTTCATGATCCTCTTTTTAAAGCAACTTTTGTTATTGGACCCACAACCGTCCAGATGTTTCTCCTCTTGTTGAGTCAAAGAGCAAAGGGCCAAATGCGCATTGTTTAAACGCAGGGAGGTACAGAGTGTTTCTGCACCTATGCGAGACTTAATCAGGATGTATGAAATCAATGTATGTCTGAAAGCACATGATAAAGTGATGATAATATATATTAATATATATTTATTTCAAGTGTTTAAAAGAGTTGTTTTCTGTATATAAGATGCATTTTTTTCAGGATTTTCTTTAAGTTGGTTATTGTTTTGAGTTGAAGTGTAAACCAAAGTTTGCATGAGGACACTGTTTCTTGCTCCTTAACGTGCACATTCCATCCGCTCTGTATGGACAGAAGACAGCTACTAGAAAACTGGCCACAAATTCTGATACATGCTCAAAAGTCTTTATTACACAGAACGGACATCTTGTTTTTCAGTGACTTTGTTTCCATTACCATACTCACCGAAAATTTGCTTCCGTTACATAAAATCAAGATTAATGCTCGTGTACTCATGAGACCGTCTGGTGATGTTGCATTAGTACACGCAGTCTCATCCTCCAACTGTCCACATCCATCTTTCTTTAGTTATTTTCACCTACAACAAAACAGATACGGCAAGAGTTTAATTGAAGACTTATGTATACAAATAAAATCTCATTGAGGTCAGGATTTTTATTTCAAGGGAGACTTGTTTGAATTGAAATGCACGTAGAATTTTTTTTTTTTTTTTTTTGAAATCAGGAAAATAAGTGGAAATGGAGAACACTGGAAGTCTCGTGTGAATGCTAACACTAAACATACAAATGTGTCCATTCTTAATCGACTGGCATTTTGGCTTGAGTGCAAAATGACTATAGATGATTAAATTAATTAGCGGCACGTATCAGATGGAAGGATTAGCAGTGACTTTTATCCCACTTTGTTTGAGCTACACATAGTAGCCTTACAGGCAGTACTGTGGTGGTACATACATATAACATGGCTTCCAGTTATCAATGCAGATAGTGGTTGTGTGAAATGTGTGATTGTTGGTTTTTCTTTTTTTTTTTCTGAAAAAAAAAAAATCACGTTGAAATCATCTGACAGTTATTTCTTAGTTGTGTATGTTGGAGCACACAAAAGAGATGATTCTCGCTTGGTCTTCTGGTAATCACATTGTGACTACACTAATTGTCAGTGATATATATCATGGAAAATGCAACAGTTGTGTAGCTGGAGTTAACTTTGTCCTTTGTCATCTGCATGTGATGATTTAAGATTTCAAATAATTTTATATTTTGATGTGTACTATAGTTAGGGATCTATTTTGTTTTACCAAAAAAAAAAGAGAAAAAAAAAAAGTTAAAAAAAAGTCTGTGAAAATTGTTTTGTAAAACACAGAAGATATTTGTCGATTTTTACAGTTGTACACATGCAGTACAGAATAATATATAGATAATGTAGACTGTTTTGTATAACTAATTGCATGTAATATACTGTACATATAAATGTGTTGCCTGTCCTAATACCTTGTATTTCAGGGTTTGTTTTGTACCAGCATTGTAAGTATTGTTAGAAATGTTGCAGTTTATTTTTGTATTTATTTGAGATAACTGTTTGGATGTGCAGTGCCATGTGGTTTCCTTTGCTCCAGAGGCACCCCGACTCTTTTAATCACCCTTTCTAAATTATCCCATTAAAAACTTGGATCAACAAAATGGGTCAGGAAAACAGATCATTTATGCATACATATAAACTCTCAAAACCAAAATGCTT
Organism: Xiphias gladius; assembly: GCF_016859285.1. Taxonomy (NCBI): domain Eukaryota; kingdom Metazoa; phylum Chordata; class Actinopteri; order Istiophoriformes; family Xiphiidae; genus Xiphias; species Xiphias gladius. Next base: position 17,103,680 of record NC_053400.1, read on the forward strand.
AGACACCGTTGTCACTTGAATGTTAACATTCTCATTTGACATTAACAGGTTAAGTAATTTGCAGCAAATTATCGAAGGCATGTCATATAATTTAATATATAACGTTATGTCTTACTGAGCTTTATAAATACAAACAGATGATCAATAAAATGACATTTATTTATTTGTCCACTCATGCATAGGAGACAGTGCTAGTGCTTCGTGAGGTTGTTTAATGATTTACAGTTTTATTTGTGGCCGTTGCAGTTTGATTGCAGGTAATAATTAATGTCTTGATGAAGCATTTGGTGACATTTTTAAGTCATTAAATACTCTAACTCTATCCTTTTATCCTAACTTTCCAAATATATTACCATCTACAGAACAGTGATTCAGATCACAAAATCCAAACTCCCATGTTCTCACAGGCAGCTTGGCAGATGTGTGATCAAAAATAAATTAGGATTATATAATTAATCGGAAGATGTTGGTATTTTGTGGGGGTTTTGTTTTTGTTTTTGTTTTTTGTTTTTTTAATGAAAGGGGTCCCTACATTCACTTTTTCAACTATATTCTTCATCTGTTGGTGAATAACAGTTAACGTTCTTGCTTGGCTTTAAGGTCCCAAGAAAAGGTGAGAAGGACCTGTGTAATGTGGCTACTGTACAGCATCAGTGAATGCAAACGACTCAGGTCCACTGAGCATTAATCACACTGATCTTACAAGACAGGGGTCTCTATGTATTTATTCCTTTTATTTATTTTAATTTGTAAAATATCACTTTCTTTTCGGTGTTTCACTTGAGACAGAATGCATTTCATTGTTTCAAAAAAATGTTTCCAACTATTGGTTTCTCTCTCAGGAACCAGATCCAAATTCCCACCTCAGCATGTGTTTGAAGTTTACTTGATCATAAAATTTGACGTAAATCAATTGTAACTAAAAAAACAAACAGACGTACTCGTGTTTGCTTCATTATTTATTAGAAATGACAGCACCCTTGACAGGTCTCTGTGTTTTTGTCTTTTATAACCACAATATCTTGTGTCTCATGTATGTATATTTCATTGTTCATGTTTTTCTTTTCCTCCTACATTGTCTCAAAGCACATCTTGGGGTGCCTTACAATCTAAATATTTGTCAAAGATTGATCCATACTTTGTGACGGGTAGAGTGAGCTGCTTCAAATAAAGAAACAGTACTTTCACAATGTGGTTTTTGTTTTACATTTCTCAAAACATAATAGTGTGAAAACGCATGTTCACAGCCAATGTATCTCTCACTAATGGCTGTGATACTGCAATAATTAAATAATTATTTAGATATGGAGGAACTGCGCTTCAGTCTGCATTCTGAATCCTTTGCTGCTCATATCTTTCAGTCCTATTGTCATTTAACTCAGCTCAGTTGCTGGACAGACAGGTACTGGCATTTCCTGTGTTGGTTTTGAGGACGAAAGAGTCCTTCTCACTAATGTGAAAGGCCTGCTACAATCAGGTTTTGGTGGTGTTACCTGCTCTTCAATTTTTGCAAACACAGAAGACCTTTCGGAACAACATGGTAAAGAGAATTCCGCCTTAAAAGGTCCAAACAGTTATGATTCTGAGCCCCTAACAGCATCTCACAGTCTTCACTCAGCAAGTGGCTCAGGAGTATTCTCGTGACCTAAAAGTAAACTTTAATTCACGAGAACACAAGGTCATCGACCAAGAGCCAGTAAACAGCTGAAGAGAGGCTGAGGCCACCATCCACATCCAATGCCAGAGTGCATCCTTCCACACTTACCAGCTGAAGTTAAATTTAACATTTTTTAATTCCTTTTTAATACCACATAGAATGCAATTTAATATCTGTTTTGTTTTTTAATACCATACCATCCAAAGTATTAGGTTATGACTGAAACCAGTTACGGACTGTAGGGCTTACAACTACTTACTATTGCTTAAATTACTAATACATCCTATTTTTTGCTCAAACAGACCTTCTAATGCCATTTTTGAGGAAACTAATTTCGATGATTTTTAGGACTTTTTCAAGACTAGTAGATACACTGGCATGAAAAAGTTTGGGCCCTGCTGATCAAAATTTCTGTTGAGTAGTTCAGTGAGTAGAAGATGAACTGATCTCCAATAGGCATAAAGCTGAAAGTGAAACATTCTTTTCAACATTTTAAGCAAGATTAGTGTATAATTGGTATTATTAGTGTGTATCATTTTTGTTTTGTACAATTTTACAGTGAAAAAAAGAAAGTAGCACCATACACAAGGCAGGGCATCCCAAAAGATTTGAGCTCTCGGGTAACTTTTACCAAGTTCTCAGACCTTAACCAGCTTGTTGGGGCTATGGTTTGTTCACAATCATCGTTAGGAAAGGTCAGGTGATGAAAATTTCAAAGCTTTTTAAATACTCTGACTCCTCAAACCTTGTCCCAAAAATCAGCAACCATTGGCTCCTCTAAGCAGCTGCCTAGTATTCATTAAAATAATTGATGCCAACAAAGCAGGAGAAGGCTATAGGAAGATAGCAAAGTGTTTTCAGGTAGCAATTTCCTCAGTTTGTAATGTAATTAAGAAAAGGCTTTTAACGGGAACGGTGGAGGTCATGTTGAGGTCTGGAAGACCATGAAAACTTTCAGAGAGAACTGCGCGTAGGATCCACCCCCACGGGGTTGGATCGATCATCGTTTGGGCTTGTGTTGCAGCCAGTGGCACAGGGAACATTTTACTGTTGGAAGGAAGAAGGATTCTATTAAATACCAGCAAATTCTGAGAGCAAACATCCCACCGTCTGTAAAAAAGCTGAAGATGGAAAGAAGATGGCTTCAACAACAGGATAATGATCCTAAACACACCTCAAATCCACAATGGACTACCTCAAGAAGAGCAAGCTGAAGGTTTTGTCACGTCCCTCACACTCCCCTAACCTAAACATCATCAAGCATCTGTGGATAGACCTTAAAAGAGCAGTGCATGCGACACGGCCCAAGAATCACAGAACTAGAAGCCTTTTGCAAGAAAGAATGGGTGAAAATCCCCCAAACAAGAACTGAAAGACTCTTGGCTGCTACAAAAAGCCTTTACACGCTGTGAAACTTACCAGACAGGATGTTACTAAGTACTGACCATTCAAAGTGCTCAAACTTTTGTTTTGGGCCCTTATTCTTTTTTTGTTATTTTGAACTGTAAAAGAATGAAATAACACAGGAATCTTGCTTAAAATACTCATGAAACTATTCACAGTACATTTTTCACAGAAATTTTGACCACGGGTGCCCAAACTTTTTCATGCAACTGCATCCGGATGGCTATTTCACAGTGTTTTACAATGACACACCATGTCAAAGCAATAATCGGTTCTTAATGGATCATTTCACTTTATTTGAAAGGAATTAAACTTCTCATTAATCAATATGATTCCCCTTTCAAATAACCTTTCAAACAACAATGAATATGTACAGAATGTACTGTATGTATACTCACAGTGAGAGTAACTAAGCCACTGGTTCTCCTGCCCTGGGTCTTTTTATATATGCATCCTATATGCACCTGAAATGGACCAGAATATTCCTGAGGTGTCCTGCCAACTAAAATCACGGTTGGATGAAAGGGTTCTGCCACCAGCTACACTAACCTCTTTGATGGAGTTGTAGTATGCTGCTAACATAGGGGAAATAAATGAGGATCCCTAACAGCAATTTTAAATCCAAAGTACTAGATGTTGTTGTTTTAATGTTGGCATAGTATGTTCTGGTAACACTGCAAGTTTTGGTTAGAAGTGTTCATTACAAAGTAAATATAGGAGTAGGCTGTACATCTTAAACAGGTTTGTACTGTATGAGCCCAACATTTAAATAACCTTTCTACTTGTATTTCTCTCAACTAATATCAAATTAATAGTCGAAGCAATAATATACAGTAACAGCAGCATCTTGAACTAGTTGATGTACACTATCACATCATACTTAGACCTGTGATTGCTGATATGACCCACACTCCTCTGAATATACAAAGAGACAGAGATGCAACCCTTGCTCTGTCTTGACACAAAAACAGCAGGTGAGGCATGTTACACAGTGCGATGCTTAATCCAATGCCCCAGTATCTGAATATCTGAATGTGTATCTGAATGCAGTAAAATGTCCTTCAGACATGCTCCTTGGGCCCTTCTTTCAGCCTCCTTTTCATCTCTTGCGCATGCTGCTTGCTGCGCTCCCGCTTATCCAGTCTCTGTTAAATGGTAAGGAAACAAAACATAGATGACAAAAAAAAAAAAACATACCAAGGTCAGTATTCAGAGCGGTTCTTGTGTCTTATTCACAAAGTGGAAAGGAGGAAAAAAAAAAAACCCAGACAGACCTCTTTCTTCAGGCACTGACGCATAGCACGGTCCACATCATTGCACGTTCCAAAGAACTTCAGGACATTGTGCTGAGGGTAACAGGAAACAAGATTTACATTGTTTTACTTTCTGTGCATGTGAAGCTTACAGCAATATAAGAATTTAGAGAATGATGTACCTCTGCGTGGCATTGCTTTAGACGAGTTATTAGTTCATTGCACTCATCCGTGTGCAGGTGAGGCGACAGATCAGGGTGCATTCTGAGTTAAGGGTTTACTGAACCACTGCAGCAATACTGAAAAGCCACAAACAAGAAGAGCACTGATTCAGGAGTACTGAGTTGACAAACATTAGAATATTATTATAATAGATGTGATTTGGTGACAATACATCTTGAAATGCATCATATGCAGCTAGGTTTGCCTTTAAAAAAAGTTTTGCCTTCTGCTGTACTGCACATTTACATTACATAAGATTACGCTAAACATCAAATCTACATACTGAGGCTGCAACTTGTGGTTCTTTTCATTATTAATTTGTTTATTTAGTCCATTAATTAATCATCTTGTTAATAAAATGCCTAAAAGTAATTTAAAAATGCTCATCAATATTTCCCAGAACCATTCAAATCTTAAATTTCGTTTTGCCTGGCTAACAGTACCAAAGCCAAAGATAGTCAATTTTCAGCTTTGTAAAATGGAGAAAAAAACAGGATATCATTACATAAACCTGGAACTGGACCCAGTTTTGCTTGAAAAATGCCTTAAACAATTAATTGATTTTAACAAAACTGTTTTTGATTAATGCTTTATTAAACCACGAACGAATCACTCCACGAATTGTTTCAGCACTACTCTACTGCATATACAAGTATGTCAACTCAGCATTGTTGGACTTATGCCAAGGACATTTCTCCTAAAGGATACTAATGCCTCCCCATCCCTCTCCTTCCTGAGCTGTCATTGTGATGATGGAGTTTATTCTTCCAGTGGACACTTACCTGCAGACACAGAGAGACAGAGAGAGAGAGAGAGAGAGAGAGAGAGAGAGGGAGTGTACAACACTGGGACAAATGTAACACCGTGGCTTTGTAAACTACCTGCATCCACACTGAATCCTCTAGATTCATGTTAACAGTACAGCATTGATGAGAAGACTCTGGATCAGGGTTACGTGGTCGCTTGAATAGACTATGAGGTGTTTGACATTTGGCACTGTGCTGAGTTTTGATATAGTATTGTAACAGAATAACTAGGTTTATACATACTGTACATCCAATCGTTTATTACAAGTTATTTGATATCACCGTGATACCCTTACCAGTAGAGAGGCGGTGTCACCTGAGAAGTTTTCCTGAACACCTCGGTCAAATGTCACGTTAAACAGCCGCTGGGCCTCAGCTAACGTTAACAGCATGTAAACCCAAGCAACCACGGAAGAGCCACTGAGGACTTCCGTCTTCTTTCCCGTTGAATAACGACGCGGGTTACTGTAATGCCTCTACAGTTTCGACTAAATCTTCTATAGCTTTACTAACATCAATATAACCTACACAAAAAAAAACAAGGACCAGTAGGACATGCTGCCTGTTACAACTGTCCAAGCTTTCGTAACTGCGTGACAGCGCATTGAGTGACGACAACCATCAACGAATCGGCGTCCGTTTTTTTCCTCGGCCCACCAATGATTTGCGTTGTTCTTACAAGAGGCGGGACATATGATGGCGGAAATTTACAGGAGATACAAGAGGCTTCCCCGTACGGTGCGTCCGTTTTTGCTTTTTTGATGCAATTAACGTTTTGCCACCGGCGCAACCGCTCTGTTTTTTTCTTTTCTTAGCTAGATCCGAATGTGGTGTTTTCAAATGCAGCAACCGTTAAATTACTCAACCTTTAGGTTTACTGAGATGCACATGACAATATGAACACACGGTTAACGGTAGCTAAATGTTATCTCTTTGGCCTGTGAACAGTCAAAGCAACAGTATTTTTCAACTTTACTTTAACTCAACTTTGGTACAGAATGCTAACACCCATGGCCCCTTGACCCAGTGGTGATCAAGTATTCAGATCCTTAAGTATAAGCAGAATAGCACATTGTAAAAATTACGGGTAAATGCAACATTTGCATGCTGTTCGAGATGAAGCCAGTTACCTACTTTACAAATTGTTGGGCGGTTTAAAATTTAATTGAAAGTATTTTAAAAGCCAATCATATGTTAAATAATCTACGTAAAATCTTTATCTGCAAAGTTCGTAGTAGCTATAGCTGTCAGATAAATGTAGTATGTAAAATGTATAGTATTTAAAAATCAGCAGACAGTAATAGAAATTGAAATACTCCATAATTGTGTGTAGCAGGGTAATTTTACGTTGGGATCGTTCCCTTCAGTCACACCATGAGTTCATGCTACTCTCAGTAAGATTGTTTGTGCAAGTTCTCCTGGATGAGCTAAGTGAGAACAAACTGAGGGGGAAAACACACAAAACATCCGACAATGAGACATATCGCAGTGCAGATTATGAACATGCTGTAGAGGAGATGGACGGGAGAAGTGGTGTCCACTGTCCACATGGTGATTGCTAAATGGCTGGACATTGCAACAGTCCAACCTTGTTGCAACCAGCAATAGTTTTGTGAATAAATCATTACGCTAAAAACATTTCTAAGATCAGATTTTTAAACACATCCATAAGCATTTAGCTAAAGTGTAAAGATGTATTTTAAAAATAAATTGATTGTGTACTTATTTAAATTTAATAAACTGTCAATTATTGAACTATACCTAGTCTCATGTTCATATGGATCTGTGGCCCCTGACTGTTATACTGCTATGTGACCTGTTATAACGGTTCAATCAGGGTTCAAACAGGGTTTTAAGTTCAATCAAAGAATGATTTTCCATATTCAGAATTTTGCATTATAGATGTTAAGAGATGAAATTATGAAGTTTTTAAGAGAGAAGAACCAAAGATGAAATAAATGCTTGAAAAATACACATAATTTTGTGTAGCAGAGCTTCTTTTGACCTTTTTCTTACTCTACTAATCATCTATGTGTTGTACTGTATATTCCTTATATACTCCTCTATTTATGAGGAGTATATAACACAGCTTTTTAATCTTACTTTTAAATTGTTTCTTTATTGCCTTGTGTATTTTTATTAAATCTTACTAAAATGTTTGATCTTCTCCTATGTTTTAAATGTATTTTAAATAGTTTTCTTTTTTCAATTTTTGAAACTTTTTTTAAAAATGTGATAAAATCAGAGTAATATAATTTTTATAAAATGTTCTAATGAAGAGAGCAGTCCCCGCAGGGGCGGCATTGGACGTCTGTGCTAGCGGGTACTGGTAGTAGCAGCAGTAGACTACTACCACTCCAACTCAAGGGGGGGCGCTAGAGAGAGCGCGTAAGACTGTCTGTTTATATCTGATTGGTCGGTTCGTTTGCTCTTTTGTCGGCGGCTTCTTTGGATTTTCTCAACTGTACCGCGCCCGTTGGACGGAGCCGAGAGTTGGATTAAACTCGAACGCTATCATCAAGGGCAGGAGCTAGATTTCGACTACTGCCTGGAGAAGAATGGATGACTCTACTCGGCGCTTACTGCAGCGACTCATAAGACGGATACCGACTCAGATGTTAAAAACAACGCTGGACAAATGGGGCCGTTTGACGGTGGCGCAGCGGCAATCCGTGGATTTTACGCAGTCAAAATGGGCGTTGACGGAGAAACTGCTCGCCATCTGCGAAGTATGTGCCGGTGTTGTTGTGTTAAATATGAAGTGTGCAAAAAAGCTTGGCAACCCGTTTAGTCAGCTGATAGCATGTTCTTGCAGAAGTGGGTCGTTAAATTCGACGCTGAACACATCCTCGCCACGTTTAATGTGACGCCATTTGAAATTTACCGTCACTTCTCAATGCTTTTCAACAGGAATCAGCGTCACTTGATTTTAACTAGCGTTTGTGTGGATTTCCTTTCCTTTGACCGCACTTCTTTGTCTTTGTCTCCACAGGAAAATGAGTGGACAGCTAAACACATCACAGAACTCGAGATGATATGTCAGTCAAGTGAAATGATTTTTGTCCTTTTGACTTGAGTAACGATCACACCGTGCCAGCAACCCAGCAACGCTTTAACGCTCTGGTTTCTTTGTCTCTCAGATGTCACTGAGAATCCAAACCAGGGGATGTGGTATGCCCTCCAGCTCATGGACCCTGAAGGTATGTTAAAACAAGAACACGCATCTTGTACAATGGAGGGCTGGGAGCCCCTGCAGCTTTTTATTCTAACCTAACACTGCAGCTGCTGGTGGATCTGGGTTTTCTTTCTGGTTGAAAATGTGCTCATTTTAATCAGTCAAATAACCTCCTGGTGTCTGGGTCATTATGTGTTTTACAGTTATGTAGCAAGGTCAATATTTTTTGCACATTGTATGGTGGTGTTACGCATCTACTCCTTATATGTTTTTCCGGGGAAAAAAACAATATTATGCTTAATTTGAGTTTACTATTCAAACCCATGTTGTTGTTCTTATGGCTGCACCATTACATTGAATTCTGATCTGAACTCTGATTGGTCTGGCCTAAATTATATCATACATTGTGACTGTCTTAACAGTGCTTAGCATGTGGAGCAGGTGGAGTTTAGCAGGTTAAGTAAAGATATCCACATGTTGGTTGTTAATCGAAGTACTAACTACCAAATGCATTCCCATTTCTGCAGCGTTTAGATAAAATAGATTAAACTTTTAATGTATGTTTAACATTTTCTGTTTTCCAGATGATGCTCACTCTGTAGAGCTGACACAGTTCAAGGAGCAATTTAAATCTCACCTCAGAGAGCTCGTAAACCATGTAAGCCAGATATTCCGCCTCAACTTAGTGACAAAATCCTACTATTTATACAGTTGCATCCTTGAAAGATATTTTATGGGCTTCTCTGTGTTAACATCCTATATTTAAATTTTTTGTTTGGGCATTGCATTCAAGGTGTCTCTCAAAATAAAGAAGCACACAGATGAAGCTATATGGATTCGGATTGCATGGGGAGACAGCTTCTCTCGGCCCAACCACCTGAAACCAACATATGTTGTTCACCATCTTCAAACCCCTTATGTCTTTGTGACCAGCCTGACATCAAAGCATAAGCCCCTGTTATCCCAGGTGAGGAATGAGTATATTTTAACTGATTTTAAAAGAGATTCACTAACCTTGGCATGCAGCAGTGAGGGTCACCAGGGGTCTTTCTCTGTGATATCATGTCCTGTCACATGGTTGTCTTGCACAATATTAACAAAATGGCTCCTTGAAAGTTCAGGAAGTTGACTTGACTGACATGATTCTCTAAATAATTCTAATATTCAGAACAATGATGTTCCACTACTTTGATTTACTAATAAATAGTTCTAATGTAAGATTAGGCCAGTCTAGTGGATAAGGTGTCTTATTGAGCATTTCACCCTTTTTAAGTAAGTTTAAGTATTTCGTGAAAAGTGTTACACCATATCGACATTTTTGCCACCATCCCCCACATATCCTCTCAAAATTGATTAAAACCAGACATTTTAGACTAGGTTCTCCAAACAAAAAGAAGGCATGGAAGTAATAGTAATATAGTAAGTAATATAAATATTAACCCTTTTAAATTTAACGTCACGTAATTGACCCTTATATTTAATACTGACATTGTTTGTACAGTTGCCAAGGTAGCTGTTTTTTCTGTCTTTCTATTTCCCTCTAACAGAGTGATGTGCTTTGCAGGCCTTGGTTCTGTCCACCAGATATCACGGTATTAAGGATGCTAACCTCAGTGGACGGAAACTCACTGCCATCAGGGACCTGCTGATGAGGCAATATCAACAGGTAAGCCTGTTGTAATTACAACAGAATAAGAGTGTATCCTCACATTTCCAAGTTACCTTAATCTCTAACGAGATGCCCTGTTTTTTCCGCTTATATTAATCATTACTGTTAAGTATTGGAGCATTGTTTGTCACTGAACTCTCGGTGGGTTTCGAGAATAGAAGTTTTTACAAAGAAAGTGGTTTGGGGCTCATTATCTGGGCACTTTAATGCTATCTGGCTTGAATGAAGACTTTAAATTGTCCTGCTTTTTTATAATATGATGTATGTTATTAAAGGTGTTTTTTGTTGCAAGCTCCTTCTTGGAATGACTGTTATTGGATGCAAGCTCTCTTAGAGGCTACATCGTTGCACTTGATTATGTTATACAGCTCACCTATGCTTGGTTGTTACACTGTTGCCAGTTTAGAAGCTGAGGGAAGGCAGCTGCACAAAACATCCGTGCAATGCATGAATAACCAATTTAGGTGGAGGGCTGTCCTACTTCTGATTTTTGATTTTGCCTGTGAGGATTCAGCACCCATCTATATAAACTGGGTTTGAACACGTTGATTCATTACTCCACTCTGTCACTGAACTGTGCCATCATGTACTGGAGAGTTTATGATTTAAGTAAAGCTATGTTGTATAATAGTGTAAGGAAAAGGTATTGACCTTGATGACCACCTGGACCACCCGTTGAAGAAAAATGTAAATAGCCTTGTTCGCTCTTTTTGCACTTCAGATACAGTTCAAACCTTACCTTTTTGGAGAAGAGTGGAAGCTTGATTTTTTTTTATTTATTTATTTATTTATTTATTTACCCCCCCCCCTCATTTATTAATGATAACACAGAGCTTTTACAACACTAACAATGAATTTTGAAAAGCATTGCATTGATATTCCTATTTAGATATTTGTCATTACGGGGAAATTCTGTCGGAAGTATTACAGATAATCTGTTGTAAATGTCAGTTATGTTGCAGAACGATTTCCTGGTTCAAGTTTGACCTTTGTACTTATTGGCATATGCAATGTTTGGATATGGTGAGAATTGTCATTATAGTACCATCACTTGGTAAGACCTAATAAAATTAAGAATATTTGAGAAGTCATAGTTTGTGTCAAGGGAGCCAATGTACAAAGAGCAACTCTTTGCTAAGTCTTAACCTATTATAGACCTTGACAAAGCTTTTCTTATGAAAAGCTCGACTGTGGAAGCCAGTTGTTTATATTTAGAAGAAGATCAAGCTGATGTATATTGTGAATTTTGATTTTGAATGAATTCTGACTTTTCTTGTTTCTTTCTTTTATAGGTGTTTCCCACTAAATATCCCAGCCCTCTTGCAGAAAAGAATGAACCTGTCTCAAGTATGTTTATCAAATCATTCGACCTGGCCAAATCTACTTCAGTGTTTTATGTATGACACAGATCAAATATTGTTTGTTTGGCTTAATGTATTTGGTCTTGATATGTATTTCTGGTAAAATTCAGCATTGTCATTTTATTTATTTTTTTTTATTTTTGCTTTATTTGGATTTATAGACCCACACATAGAAAGAGAACAAGCTGGGCATGTAGCAAACAGGCTTCAGATGGCCTGCGAGGCCTTTGGTGATGGGATGTTGCCTCAACTACAGTCCGCAGTTTACAAGGTACCCTAAGGCATGCTTGTATTTAAAATACTCAGTGTGTTGTGTAAAGGTAGAATTGTAGTTAAATATCAGAATCGAACAAACAAAGGTCACAGCTCGCAGTCTTACTATATTTGTGCAAACATGAAAACGCTCAGCATCACTCTGTGCTGTGATCATCTGAATTATGTTTTGTTTTTATCTTTCTTCAGCTGGAGACAAAATTCAGAGACCACGCCAACAAGACCATGACAGAGCGGGAGGAGCCTTTCAGATGTGTTGTTAAATTTGCAAGCACCAACCTCCTGGAGTCACTCAGGCATTGTGCATCCTCAGGTACAAGGAATTTGTTAGTCACAGCCATTAAAGAACCCATTTGTGTCTTAGGAAGGAAATGACATTTACATGGTCACAAAGTAATACAGCAAACAATTTTGATAGTTTCACATTACTTGTAATTGCATATTTGACCACGAGAGGGAGCACACACTCTAGAGGCAATGTCTAAACTGTAATGCTCTTAAGTTATTCTTTATGAGTAAGTCATGGGCAGTGTATTCTAGGCATTATTTTCTGAGAGAGTTTTTTTTTTTTAGACCCCTTTGTCCCTGAACCTGCCTTCCTACTTTACAACTATCCTTGGAGAGCTTTTTATACATTCACCAGTGGAGGTGGAAACCAATAGCAACAGGTAGAAAGTGAGATTTCCTGTCAGAGACGAGAAGTACATGCATCCTAATTCCCATCAATTTCTCCAAATGTTCTTCTTGGCATCTTTCTCTCTTTTTTTTCTCACGTCATAGTTCCTCCCATCCAGGAAAGATACAAGAAACAAATATTTTGTGTGTGATGTCCTTTTTCTTCTGTGAACAAAAACCTTCTTAGAAAAGAAAGCTTTTGGAAATCCATGCCCTTTCTACTATGGATTTCTGCCTGTTGTTAGCGTTGTCCAGACAAATAGCTGTAATTAACTATCATGTCAACAAGTCCTATGGGGTTTTTTTTTAAGTCAGCTCAAGTAATTTAATGTATTTTTATATTTTACAGGAATTGCCTCCACCCCTGTCACCCCTCTGCTCTCCTCTATTCCTCTAAAAGGAAGGAACTATTTTGTCATCACAGACAATGGCCCTGGTCCCTCCTCACAAATAAACCCACCGAAGAACTGATGGGCCACAGACCCTCGATTTAAAGGACTCACAGTGTAGCCTGTTCTTATGTCTACTATGTACAGTCAACCCATGGTTTACTTTTACTATTCTGTTGTTGATCATCTTGTTAACATGGCTCTGTAATTGTCATGGCTCCCTGGATTTCAGAATCAATTAATGTTCTGTTATGTCTTTATGCGCTTGCAGTTGCAACTCTCAGTATTTGTCAATAAATGATTTTATGTCATTTTATTATCTTTTGTTGCTGTTCAAGTGGCAGAATGTTACTGCTGCCAAATGGTATGTATGTCCAAATTGAATATAAAGCAGGATGATTAATATTCTTGAAGTTTTTAACTTATGTCCTCTTGAAGTCATTTCACCACACACACTAGCTATCATTCCATCTTTTTTCAGTATTTTTCATCACCTATCAGCTAGTGAAAGGTTTGCTGGAAGTGATCTTAAGTGCACAAGCTCCTCACAAGTTGGCATTTACAGCTCTTGTTTTAAAGGGCCTGTTTGTGTGAAAGCCATTTAAAGGATAGATTCACATTTTTTTCAAGCCTGACTTAAAATAATACTCACATGCCCATACATACATTGAAAGAGATATTGTGTTCTTCTGTCCATACTGGCAGATTCAAAGAGATTCCTTGTGATCACAAATTGGAGATGGTATATAAAATGAACTCCAAAGCCGAAGATTATATGACACTTCAGCAGTCCGAGTTAGCCAAAACAAGTGGGTATCTTACAAAATTTCGGTCTGTGTAGTCCCAAAATCCCTTTCCTACCCAACCCACTTCACAGATTATCCCGTAGACCTACAATGCCACTCAAAAGTGGAAATTTAAAAAAAAAAACAAATCAGCTTTTTTGCTTATACTTAAACATTTTTAATAAGGATCCCCTAAATTTGGTTATGTAAGAATTTTAACAAAGATATGTAGTGAGTGGGTCAATTTATGTTGGACAAGCTATGTGATGTTGACACTGTTTCAAGATGACTTCTGACATTTCTGTACATTAGTTATTTACTTATTAAGTGGAGGCGTACAAGCTGATGTTGATGAGTACTCAGCACAGCCAATGTTTTGGTTGAGCTCTAATGAGAACACTTTGGGTCATCTGTCAGAGCTTGAAAAATAGAACTGCTAATCTGAGTGGTCTTTCCTAATTTTTGCATCATCTATAGCCCACAATAGTCTGAACGGTTCACACAATACATTTGCTCATAATTTACCAACAATTTGGAATGCTTAGCGTCTAAAAATACACCCTTCCATCTTAAAACATGGACTGTGTATACGGTACAGCAATGCGTTTTAAAAAACCATCACTCCACACACATGCATATAACTATTTATTTATTTTTAATAATAACGCCACATTGGAAAAAAAAAAGTGTGACCAAACCTTTTATTTTTCAAAACGGAAGTATAATAATTACACCGGATGTGACGTCGCCTCTGCTCTCAGCGTCCTCTTGAGTGGACGGTAGCGAAACAGCCTTTCAGGCAAAACTGAGGGACGGCATGCGGCCGCTTATTCAATGCTGCTGCTGGGGCTCTCTGCCAAACACAGAATGGACTGTCAACAGAGAAACATGGCTACCTCTGCCACGGGCAAGGCGAATAACAGAGACAACCCTACTACAGACAGTCCGAAATGTCACGAAGAGTATCTGTCGCAGTCACGGGAAATAATAAAACCCACCATCATGGAGCTGACCAAAGAAGTGAGGACGAACATCCTCTGCACAGTGGAAGGATGTGGCAAGATTCTCCCCAACACACCTGCACTGAACATGCATCTCGTGAAGTCACACAGAATCAAGGTAAACGCTTACCACACCTGGTGATTGTTATGGTTAAGGGGTGTAACTGCAATGCTAACTTGGCTCAGTCACTGTCGAGAAAACGCTGTCATAAAACTGAAAAAACGCAAGTCATCCATAACAACTTCGTGTAAGCTAACACAGTAGTGATGCTTACCAAACACGACGTTATAGTTAACGTTAGTTGAAAGTTTATTTAGCTAGCTTTTTATGTCGGTGAAGGTCCGTAACGTTTAAGTTAAGTTTGCCATTGGCGAGCTAGCTACACTGTAACTAGCTGCTCGTGTCACCCGTTGGTTTGGATCACACGTGATGATCGATGCTTTGTGCATTTTTTCGATCCAGATTTACGCCCTTCCTGTTGGAGATTTGGCGTGGTGGACGGGTAGCTGGGGGGCAGGAATTTGGGGAGTATTGGATTTGGCTGTGTTATAGTGTGTCCGTTTATCGTTGTATGGTAAGAGTCTGTTCACCTTTCAAAGACTATCACACGAGCACTATTGATTTTTTTTTTTTCTTTGAGCCTAATATACACTTTACTATCAACACTAAACATTCAGCAAAACGGAGGCAGTCCAATCATTTGGACCAAAGTCTACCCCTGACTCTGGTGCTTATGTCCTCGCTGGACAGGGCTTTTGCGTGGGAGCAGTAATTCACTGTCTCCTCTCCATGAATGAAGTTCTTTGCGGGGCAAAGCTGCCTTTGGTCCTGCAATAGACTAAGCTCTTTGTTTAGAATAGGTGAATGTGAGAATTTGAATGCGCCCTTAGAAGTAGTTCATTTAGCTCAGCTAGAACAGTGTTTAAAGCCCCATTAAGTGGTTTTACCAAACTGTTTGAGGTAAAATCTGGTATATTTGAAAGGTTGAGTCTGTTACTAAGTCAGTCATAATTTAAATATAGGTCTGTTTTACTCCACTGTATAAGAAAACTTTACAAGCTACGGGAAACTTTTGGTAGCCAATATTTAGTTCCTGTCCATTGTTAATTCATGTACTAAAAGACATGTCTGTTACGGAAGATTCCAGTGTGTGTGTGTGTGTGTGTGTGTGTTGATTCTTCATTGCGCAGCCACACTTTCATCATTGATTGTGCGTTGGGTGTAAAGGGAGAAAAGGAAAGCAAACGGCAGTGCTTCAGTAATAGTCCTTGAGCAAAAAGACACTGATTGAGCGTGTTATTTTTAATGCACAGCTCTGCGAATGTTCTGTCAGGAGTGGTAATGATATTCTGGTTGACGTGATGACAGTGTGCTTAAATGCCAGAATTGCTCACTCTGTCTGCCTCCTCTGCCTTATTCATTAAGTCAGACTGCAAGAATGAGGTATGATGTGGAACACCATATATCTGTTTATATTACGCCCACTTTAACACCGATGTGGCTCTACTTCATCATTTCATAGCAGTGTATTTGCTGTTCAGTGACTTTTGATGTTACTGGGTAGCTGTTTCCCCGTGGATACTGATGCCCTTCATTTGAGCTTGTGCACTCGGCCGAGTTCAGACTCCTTTTGGTAAGGCTAATGTGACTCTTCTGGCTTTTAGCTGTCGTTCTACCCGTATCAAGTCCCTTAGCAGCAAGGAAAACAGAGTTTAGAGACTATTACTCTAATTTATCACTGTATAGTACAGTCTCCCGGAAAAGGAAACTAACCTCAGCAATGGCTACTCAAAAGGCTGTGGATTGACCCTCGTGTGGCAAAGACAGTGAATCTTAACTCGGCCTGTCTTCTGAACTACAGCCAACTACTGACCGATGACAAATAATGTCTTGACATGACTCAGGATTCAGCCCACGACCATATGATGTAGCTGAAGAAAGCTGCAAGAACATTTATTGTTTGCAGAATATGTATTATTATGTTAACTCCTCATGATAAACCAGAAGGGTGTTTGGCAGCTTCAGCTGTTCGGCTCCCTCCAGTGTTACAGCAGATGGAGGTGACCTTGATCACTGGAGGGCTGTAATAGTAATGACTGTTATGCAGTGTGATGGTTTTGTCTATTTTATACATACATTTAGTGTAAGTGCTGTTTCCTGAAAAAGCACCATACTATTCACCAGTCAAAAATGATTTTAAAGATACAATGTGCTGACAGCTATTTTAGCAAGTCTCCATTGGGAAGGTGAGAGGAGGGGTTGTACAGCAAACTGTTAAATTCCAAGTGCTGCCCAGCATATTCATGTCTTTTTTTTCAGTTATGTAAAGCAGAGCCTACTGGTCATACAGAAAATGTGGTTTCTTACATAATGTTACGTCTTCAATACTCATATTTACCTACACTGGCTAAAGAAAGTAGGGCAATGAGCAACCATCCATTTTAGTTTTGTAGTCCTAATGATGCGTTTGAAATATAACTGAAAAAAAATAGTATAAAAAGACCAAATTTTGTGGTTTTGATATGCAGCACAGGTGACATTTAGTGAATGCACTACAGGCTTCTCTGTTGGTTGCTTGTTTGTGGTGATATCCAAATTTACAATATCCTTTAACACTCACTGTAAGCGCTGCTGCGTAAGGGTATGAACTTATTATATAAAATGCAAATATCGCTCTTCTCTAACCTCTCTCTTTGGCTGTTATTGACACCCTCAGGATGGTATTGTCAATCCCACGGTCAGAAAGGACATGAAGGGCTCTCAGAAGCTTTACTGCTGTCCCATCGAGGGCTGTCCCAGGGGGCCCAACAGACCCTTCTCCCAGTTCTCCTTGGTTAAACAAGTAAGCCTTTCCTCCAGGGACCTGACAGCCTATGCAATCAATCAGTGGAGTAAAATGATGAGGTGTCAGTTCTGTGAAAGAGCTCTGATTGTAATACTCAGCACCAAATATGTTACAAAAAATAATTTTACTGGAATTATGTAATACTGGTAGAGTTCCTTGACTTAAAATCTTAAAATCAAACAGAATAATATCCCTTAAACATACACTTTGTATAAAATATATACAAGTATCAAATATTCCAAGTTCAAGAAATGCTTTGTGTGGTTTCCCGCCTACCATTATCACTGTTTCTCCTCTGAACATGTAACATCAAGGGCTGCTAAATAATGGGCAAAACTGCCCTCATTTCCCAAATTTGTCTAAATAGTGTAATTGTCTCTGGATCACTAGACAAAAAAGATTCCTGTCACTTTGCTTTATGAGTGTCTTTATCCAGTTTTTTTGTATTGTTATTTAAAAGCTCTGTATCCTTTAAAGTAGTAATGAAATGCAGTATGTTAAAAAACTTAAGTTTAAAGATATCCTATGCAATATATTCTTTGCTCTTTGATCCGATTCATTGTAGCACTTTATGAAGATGCATGCAGAGAAGAAACATAAGTGCTCCAAGTGCAACAATGGCTACAGCACAGAGTGGGACCTAAAGAGGCACATAGAGGACTGTGGGAAGACCTACCACTGTACATGTGGTTGCCCCTACGCCAGCAGGGCTGCTCTACTCTCACATATCTACAGGACAGGACATGAGATTCCTACAGAACACAGGCATGTACATGAATAGCCCAGAGTGCTTTTTTTTTTTTTTTAACTGAAACTTTGCTTTGGGTTTGGCTAAAAATGACTGGATTTTTCTGTATCTGTTTTGTTTCTTTTACAGAATTCCTCCAGTAAAAAAGCGGAAGATGGAAAAACTATTAAGTGGTTCTGAAAAGGCTAAGACCAATGAGTCAACCTTTCAGATCATATCTACTGCTAAAGAGCTGACAGAGACTGCTCTTCCCTCTCATTCAACTGTTCACATCCAAGACTCAGTGAGTAAGAACTCCAAGCCCCGTAAGAGCCTCCAGAAGTTGCTTCTTCCAAAGCCCAAGATGGCATTGGTCAGTGTTCCTGTGATGCAGCTGGCCCACTTGCCTGTCCTCCTTCCATCCACAGAATGTGGGGCTCTGAGGTCTGTGGTGCTGGCTGTAGACAGCCAAGGTTCCGTCAGCACCCTTCACCTCCTGCCACAAGCCCAGCTTGATGCTAAGAGTTTGGCCTTCAAGGATAGCATGCCTACTTCCCGCTCTAACCTGGGGCCCATTAGCACAGGGGTCCAGGTCAGTCTTGACCCTGCAGGCGCAGAGGACTCACCCGGCAGCCTGGCGGGACAACGGGGAAGAAGCACCTCCACCAACATTCAGACAGACAAATCATACTTGTCAAAAATGCCCACAGGGGTGGGTGCTGGGGAGGGAATAGGCTTGTGTTCTGTGGGTGAGTCCTCAGTCTCGTCCTGCTCCCAAACAGACATCAGTGTGAGTGCCCAAGTCCTCCTCCCGGTCAGTGTTGAAACCCAGACATTCTCCTCCCGAGCCAAAACCACATCCTCTATTGGAGCTCAGACAGACACCCAGTGCCTGAGCCAGATTCCTTGCTCTTCCTCATCTGTTCCCCCATACAAAACCAGGCAGACACAGACACACTTTGCCATGCCACAATCAGAGGAGAAAGCTCAGGACCAGAGTATCATCTGCACTGACCTGTTTGGCAATGACTCCCTGAGCGTCTCCACCCAGACAGCTCTGGACATAGATGACACCCTAACTGCTGCCGGAAGCAGTATATATGAGGACTCAAAGTCGGTGGGTGGTATGTGTTTCGGGGTGCAGACAGATGAGCTCAACTCAAACAACATGGCAGACAACCAGACCCAAACAATGACCTTGTTAAATGACCTTGAAAACATTCTGTCTGACAGCATGTCAGGCCACCAGGTTCTCACTGAGGCCTCTGCAGGCTGTGGTTCAGGTCTGGGCTCTGTTCAGGAGCAACACAATGGCATAGACTTTGACTTCGAAGAGTTCCTCAATGCTGTGCATATCCAGACACAGACAGAGGAGAGCGAGCTGGGAGGATTGGGTAGTGACGCGCCTCTGGAGTCTCTGGACATCCAGACCCAGACAGACTTCCTCCTGATGGATGAATTGGACCAAAGTGAGGGACCAAGTCGAACCCAAGCCAGTGACCTGGAGCTATTTGATACTCAAACTCAGACTGACCTCAATTTCCTGCTGAACGCCGGAAGCCACATGCCCCTGAGCAGCATCCTGCGACATTCAAGCTTTTCTATGAGCACCGAGTCCTCAGATACAGAAACACAGACAGATCTCCCTTCATTTGCCACTGGCCTCTCTGCTCAGACCCCTGTCAGTCAGGGTGAGCATGCAAGGCTGCTGAACAGCACAGAGACGCAGACTGTGACCAGCCAGGCAGAAGGCCTGGGACACCTCTTCCTGACCAGCAACGAAACCCAAACTGTCATGGATGACTTCTTGTCAGCTGACCTTGCATGGAATATGGAGTCCCATTTCAGCTCTGTGGAAACCCAGACATGTGAGGAGCTTTGTGCTCTCTTTCAGCACCCTGAGAAACCCAACAGCTGAAACCCTGTGTGAAGC
The DNA here is from genome assembly GCF_016859285.1 of Xiphias gladius. Taxonomy (NCBI): domain Eukaryota; kingdom Metazoa; phylum Chordata; class Actinopteri; order Istiophoriformes; family Xiphiidae; genus Xiphias; species Xiphias gladius. The sequence continues at coordinate 17,123,856 of NC_053400.1, forward strand.
TGCCTAAGCTTTTGCAGTACAGGTTTCTGATATCTGCCTCTTCCTATAAGAGGAATCAGTCTATGCTGTCCTCTGGCGGACCATAGTCTTAACAGTAAGAAGTCTGCGAAAATGTTTTTGAACATTCCACCGGGACATCATGTCCAGAGCCTTTCGAGGTAGATATCCTACCTGCTCTGCTGCACTTTATTAGTTCACTGGGCGTGGTTTATCAGCTCCTCTGACAGTTTACATATTTATTTGCACATAAACTAACATATTGTATGTGTCTTGTCTTAAATGCCAGTTTACTTCTAAATTTCAGTGTATAACCACTGTGATTGGTTTTCACTGTTTGGTCTTATTAGCGTTTTAAAAGTGACTGAACATTTTATCAATGTTATATCTGCGCTTAAAAGGGATGACATCTTTAGCTGGGCGCGGCTGTCAAGAAAAGGCTTATAAAATTTTAACCCTGTATGACAGCTTTCCAATATCCATATACTGCATGAATACAATTTCATCTCAACTTTACAGTATACAATATTATACATTTAGTTCATGTATGTTCAAAATTAGCAAAGAGCATTCAGTGGCTCAGCAGCACATACATAAAATTTCTATTCTCAGATTGCGAATTCGATGGATGCCTCTTTGATGTTCCCTCGTCAGCGGCAGAAAGACTGTATGTACGCTCTGAATTACATCGTGCAAGCTTTGCAGCCAGTGGAAAACTTGACCAGTGGTAACCTATCAGCTTTATGTTTTACAGAATTAAACCCCATAAAGCCTTCAACAATGAGCAAGGCTTTGATCAAAGCTGTTAAGATGCATCTCGCAATATACCATTACTCATACAGATGTGGCACAAGTACAAATTAAATGGTTATGTCTTGTCAATTGCTGCACACCTTTCATTGAAATGTGATTGTGAAGTATGATGTTTTGTAAACACCTGTTTGTGTCTGGGTCTCTATAGCTAAGCAGTCAGTTCAAGTCAGTAAGCAAAATAGGCTGTCATGGTCTTTGACTTGTTCATTAGCTCGGTGGAGGTGTCTACATTAGCAGTGCTCTGTGCTGAAGTGATCCAGTAATGTTAACAGTACAGAAATACATCTTGGATTCAAGCTAGGATTAGCACAGAGTTACTGTATGTATTCACCACCTGATTTTGACTGAAAGGAGGCCTGTTGAATATCTTCTATGAAAACCATTTGAGTTTTCACCCTTAACAATTTTTGACACAGTATTTTAATTTATTTTAATTGTTTTTAATCTATTCTCCAAGCAACTGAGCTTAATGTTTTGATAGTGTTTTTTTGTTATACTGTTGCACTGAGTTACCTCATTAAGCACAGGCACCACATACAGACTGTGTTCCATGGGGAACATTGAGCTGTAGGCCTTGTTTGTTTGTTCATTTTGTTGCGTTGGTGCCTTAACCCAAGTATTGACTTTCGTTCTGTTACAGACAATTGAATTTGCTGCTTTGAGGTAAAATATTTATCAGAATTATACAAGAATATGTTTTGGAAAATGACACTGAAAAATTGTCAAAATCCTTTCGGTCTTTGTTTTGCATGATTAATACATTTTTTTATTGGTATTTTCATCATGGTTGCATGACATATTGGAATGCCCCTAATCGTTCTCCATAGTTTTTATGGAAAGATTTACGTTCTGTCACGTGAAAATAATGCTATGCAGCATTTTATTGAAGAGAATGTTAATGCTGTTACAGTTTATAGATGTTTGTAGAAACTGAAGAATGTACAGAACATGACATTGTGCCCAAGTATATTATGCTAAATTTTTTGCACCATATCTGAACAGTTTAAGCATTAATTTCCCTGTGTTAAGAAGTATTTTGACACTCATATTAAATGTAAACATTTCTTGTATTGAGATGAGTACATCCAGTTTGTGGTTTCTGAATACAAATACAGCATAGCTGCTCCCTGCTGGTTTAGTAGCCAGGGGAAAATGCCTTGCTGAAAACAGAACTCTGTGTAGAAGCCTTGTGAGTCTCCAGTGTAAGATACAGTCCTTTATTTTCTCTCTGTAGGGAGTGCATGCAGATATTTTCCCAGCACAAAAATATTTGTTTTAACTGAAATTGAGTTTTCTTGCCTGTATGTGTAGAGTTAATGCTTGCCTTGATTAATTGTTGAAGCTACACTGCAGATGATCTTAATAAACTGCTGGAAAGTATATATTGTGTTCCTTGTCAACTAATATAGAACAAAGGTAGAAAAAGAAAAGGTTAAACAATACAAAAAAATGAAACTGGGGTGCATGTTGCCACAATCAGTGTCCTAAGAGATTTAGTTCATTGGTTAGTTAGTTAACATTTATTGTCCCCAGGGGGAAATTCTTTGTCAGCACTGTACACTACAGGGAAAATCAGCATTGCACTTGACATGTTTCCATCATTACAGTGACAGACAGAAATACATAAAATACAACCCAGCAGCACACAACGGCGACAGTACAATACAACATGAAAATAAGACGTGTAGTCTCCTTGCTATTGCAGCAGGTACCAGGCTTTTACCAAAGAGAGCCCTCCTGCACATCTGCACCCTGCGCTCAGAGGGTGGTAAACTGAAGGGGTGGATGAGTGGGTGGGTTATGTCCTGTGATATTTGCAATGCGTGTGCTGGCCTTAAATTTGAGTACTGAGGTTGGGTGCAGGGAGCCCTATTATCTTGGCAGCAGTGTTGGTTGTGTGTGTGAGTTTGGCCCGGTTCGTTACAGAGAGCATTGTAAAGAAACAGAGAGCAGGATGGATTAAACAATACTGTGGTACTACAGTAGGAGGAAATGGGGCGCGACATAGAGTCCTTTGAGTTTCACACACAAATCAGTAGGACTGCTGCTTAACAGCCGCCTATTCAGCTCTTGAGTTTTCCAAAGCTCAGCATAGGGGAATAAAATTCACAAGTTTTATGATTCCTTCTTCAGTGTGCAATGGGTTTTGTTATCTTGTGTGAAACTTAAAGGAGCGGCCTGATAGATTTGGGTGTGTGAAACCTTTTTCATGCTTCTTTATGATAGAACAACATAAAACTTTATAATATCGTGTATTTCATATTTTCACTTTGATGCAGTTATATCTTACTGAACATAGACATGTTACCTGAATCCTGGCCAGATATAGCATCCCTTTACAGTTTTTTACTTTACTGTACCGTTTTATTCTACATGCACAATCAGATAAGACAAAAGTTTGGTTTAATTAGATTAACACTGCATTTATTTCTATTATAGAACAATGCCACTAGATAATTTTTTATTTTACAGGGCAGCTAAACACAAAAGAGGTAGTATAATAAAGCAAAGTCACAAGACCATCCCAGTTTAAATTGTATTGCAGTAATTGGCTGGTCTTTGGAGACCAACATGACACACAGTAAATTTAGGAATCTGTGTGCACAATACTGCACTGATAACCCTCGTACACTGCATAATGCAGACCCCATTCACAACCAGCAGGAATCACTTACTGACTGATATAAATCTGAGGATGTACTGAGCAGATGCAGTAATTTGGCCAGAGCTTATATCATGCATAGACAGAATCTACAGTGCAATACTAAAGTTTTGACAGAGCTTTAGTGTAGCTTGTACTTTAAAAAGCAGAACGTGCGAGGCAGGCACACAGCCAGGCTTCTTTATGAGGTAGTTACACCATTGCTAGGTAACTAGAGCAGCTGAAAAAGCACTTGTGGGAACTGGTCGGAACAAAATAGAGGCCCAAATGACTAGTAGAGCTCTCAACATTTCAATGTTCCCTTCCCTTGACTGTTACTGTTATGGTGAGTATGGTTTTGAAATGTTATGCCACACTAAACTGACTGAACACTAAAACCAAATTACCTCTGCAATGAGGTATTCTTATGAACACGCCACATACATTGAATTTATTCTTCCAACTGACTGTTGTGATGGAAACATTGTATGATGCATTGAGGCTTAAGCATACACGATCCAAAATAGGATAAAACAGGTTTTAATGGGTTGAACGGGAGAGTTTAAAGTTGTATACTTGAAAGTCATCATCAGACATTTCAAGTTTTATTTCACAGGGCTCATACAGCATGACAGCATACACAGTCTTGTTCCTTACGAGAACAGACAGCTGGGTTGCATATGGGCTAGTGCACCGGCTGCAGTGCTGGCGTGGAGGGCCTGTGTCAGGCTCTTGCCCATTGAGTAGCCTCTGCGGTGCACAGTGTCAGATTTGGAAGACACAGGTACCTGATACCTCTTGGGGACAGAAACACTTATAGCAGAGAACAAGTGTGGGTTATGCTGACATGTCCGGTACTTGGAGGTTAGGGCTGCAGAGTCACTGGGAAGCTCTGTGTTAGCAGCAGGGTCCACTCTTGTTCCTCTCGTCTCACTCTTCTTATCAAACATGAAACAGTTTTCCTCCAAGGTTTCTGCCTCTGAGGCCTTCTTGCCAGAGCAGAGCTGGCCACCAACCTTTGGACTCAGGTGTGGTGACTTGATTGGTGGTAAAAATGTAAAGTTTTTAATGGGAACCACTGTATTATTGGGCCTGTGGCTGTGTTTCTGGGGCTTAGTGGGCCTGTTATCTGACACAGAGTATTTTGAGGACAGATGGTGAGGCTGTGGGGGAGTCTCTCTGAGTTTCCCTTCCTCCTCTATCTTTTCTCCATGTAAGAGGTGTGACGTAGTTTTCTTTGTGGCATTGAGGACAGGCCATTCTGAGGCTTCTGGCTGCAGAGCTGCCACGGCAGTGTTACTCCAAGATCCCACCTGCTGGTTTAATGGCATGGATTTCTTAAAGCTGCTATGAGGGCCTGCATGCAACTCACAGTGGTGCTCTGTAATACTGGCTGAGCTGTCTGCATTAGGGAGTGTTGGGTCAACAGACAAGGGGGTCGGCTTGTCAGCCTCCTTCTGCTTTGGTTTCCTGTATGTCTTCTGAGTTAGAAGTATGCCGCTCAGTGGAGCAACTCTGGCCCAACCCCGGACCTGTTTTAAAATTAAGAGAAAACAGTTTTGATATGTTTAAACTGAAAACGCAGCAGGGGAATTACTTATTGGGCCAAGTTAAATTTAAAAGTGCGGTAGTTGAAATGAAGCTAATATTTGTGTGTGAGATTGTATAAATCACAAACGTGTCACTTGACACCCCCTCTAACCAATAAAATCAAAGGTTATTTAATATGTTTATAACATTTGTTGCTACATGGAAGTGAAGGAGACAAGAGCACATGTTGAGTCGCATGCATGTAAGTCCAATTTAAACACACACACATAAAATATATAAAAATCATTAAGCAAAACAAATATTACTAGAAAGCCCAAGATTTCTAAAAATTAGTGCATAAAACCTTTAAATACTCCACGCCGTGTACAACTGACAAAGTCCTATTATGGGATAGAAATGTCCATAATGACTCCATCTATTCTTCTATTGTTGCGATATAGAGGATCAGACAATTTACACATATATCTTTCTTAGGTTGATGTTTCTAAGTTTTATGGCAAGGTGAAAGGCAAAGCTATGCCTGTTCCTGAGAGCAGTGAGGACCGTGAGAGTTGCAGCGATGAGGGCGAGGTAGTTGTACGAGTGGAAGACAGGAATGATGAGCATGAGGAAGACAGCGCCAGTCAGAGTAATGGCAGTGAGGAGGGCCATGGGGAGAATGAGATGCGCAAAGTGCAGGAAATGTGATGTGCACCTGCGCTTCACACCAAAAAATATCTGCCTGGAGTTTCATGAGTGAGAGATGGATGCATATCAGCAGGGGACATTTCTAACATGTCCAGTGAGGAGATTCAGCCTATGTTTCGTTACATGAATTATCACTGTATACACCCAAATTAATAATTCACAGACTTCTATCTTGATCATTTTTGTTTTGTCAGATAGATCCTTCAATAAATGAAGAAACTTATTTCTTAATAAAATATGTTCATGGATACTTATGCCATTGTTCGTTAATGAATTGTTTTTTTACATTGGGATATCCTGAAAAAATACAGTATATATTATACCCTAATGGGACGTAGTAATTTATAAATGAAGGCACCCCCCAATATTTGTTATTCTCATATAAAAGTGTAGATTATACAATTTTGCCACTGACACCAAACTGTGACAGAAGACACTTAGAAATCAACATGTGCAACTGGCACAACCTACTTAAAAGAAACATTAACTAAATCAGATAAAAGCTGGCAGAAAAAAGTTTAGCAGTAAGAGTATATTCATTCACTTACAGCTTCTTCCACACCCGAGTAACAATGATACTCATGTGGCTCGAGTTGTTCCCAGAAGTCCTCCTCACTAATATCTAGAAGGACATCAGCATGTCTCCCCTCTGCAGTCTGGTAAGGCTGCTCCCCAGCTGCATCCTCCTGAGTTGGAAGCTCCTTATCTGAGCCAGCCACAGCTCTGTGATCCACTTCTGGTAAGGCCGCCATTATTAAGTTAGCTTAGGTACTTCATGGGGAGATTTACAAAAGGACATTAATAAATAAAAAACACAGACAGTGTAGTCTACGCCAAAATATCCTGCAGAATTCATGCAGCTTAGTGCTTTGAGTCAAGTTACACAGACGGTTTAGCTTTAAACGTCGGGAGGCTTGATACTGAGCGTTACACCAGTTTGTCAAACGCAGACATCACTCACCGAAATGAGGCAGGTCGCGGACCCCTGTTGCATTTCGAACGGGTCTGTATCCGTCTCCCCGTGTCAGAAAATCGCTCCTCACACAGACGTGCTGCCGTCCGTCCTGATGGTTTTGTCTCCGGCCGACAGAGCCGTCCCCGACAGAAGTGTACGGGGCCGTTAAAGCCCCTACGGACGAACCGCAAAGCTGTCGTCATGGCAACCCGCAGAGGCAGCGCCGGAGAGACGTGACGTAGGGGGAAAAAAAGGGGCGGGCTGGGTGCGCTCGTGCTGCAGCCCGCACTGCCCATGATGAGTTATTGCTACAACTCTGTTATGCAATGGGCTGCGTCTTACTACATCACAGAAATGCCAAAATTAAGTTCAAATATTTGTTAAAAAAAATTTTGTTTTGCATTTCTTTTGTTTTTCCTGTAGGGCTACAGAGGTCATGGCGATGCCACGACGAGAAAAAGGGGAAGTTAACCGGTTTATTACTTGTGAAGGAGGAAACCATTTTGATTAGTCACAACGCTCACTTCTGCACGTAGACCTAGAGTAGACGTCAAACTCTCTCCCATACGGGTCCGAGTCAGCGGTGTGAGGGCGCAGTATGTTCACGACGTGACAATGGAATCGAGCGGTGGTTGCTGCGAAGAGAGAGGTATTCTCATTCCCTTGTTTGGTTTTTTTTTTGCAATGCGCAGGCAGTGAGACCCGTGTTCTTAGCAAACGCCGAAGTTTGAAGTGAGCAGGAGCAAATTCGCACTTTGCTGGCGCACAACAACAGCTTGGTTTATTGGTCCGGAGCTGCACAGTGTCAGCTTCTGACGCGGCCGGAGCGCCTATCTGCGAGGGGGACGCTGACACCTGACGGCTCCATCCCTCGACTCGCCGGTCTTTTCCATCACGACCTCTTCGTTTCTGCAGTGCAGGGACTGCGTTTTATGGAAGCGGAGTCCGTGCATCCTGTCGTAGTCATGCTGCCCCCAAAGAACTGCCTGCCGAGGAACTACAGCTGCATAGCCGGACTGTTCGGAAGCCTGGCGGCGGCAAACCCGCGGCTTGAAGATGGGGAAGATTTCGACATGACGAACGCCACCTGTGAGCCCATCGAGAGCCCCGTGGTGGACGAGAGACCACGGGGCAGGGAGGTCTCCCTGAAGCCCCAGAGTCCAAATCTGCGTCGGAGATGCAAGTCGCTGCCCACACCCACGGAGAGAGCAAAGTTGGAGATCTCCCGCAGCAGAAGTCCAACGAGTCAAAAGAAAGTCCGGTTCGCCGACTCACTGGGCCTAGAGCTCATTTCAGTGAAGCATTTCGACGATGCAGATGTGCCAGAAGTGCCGGAGCGCATTCTGGCCAAGCTGCCCAAAGGTCCCCTCCACCTTAATCATTTGGACACGAAATTCCCCCGGGCTCCTGCGCAGTCGGTGTTCATGGAGTTGCAGTTCACCAACCCGGGCACACTACCGGGGTTTGAGCAGAAAGTGAGGGAGGTGAAAGTCATGCTGGAGAGCGTCGAGGCGGACGAGTTCAGCCTCTCCGGGTTTGTGCGCGTGTTGAATCTGGCTTTCGAGAAGAGCGTGTCTTTGCGCTACTCCCTAAACAACTGGATAACGTTCATGGACAGCTTGGCGTCCTACGTCCCGAACTCCAGCAACGGCGTCACGGATAAGTTCTGTTTCAAGGTCGTCACGCCGACGTACCTCGACAGCGGGGGCACGTTGCAGTTCGCCATTAAGTACTGTGTCGGCGGGCAAGAGTTCTGGGACAATAACAACGGGAACAACTACAAAGTGCGCCGTCACCGGTTCAAGATGTCCCCACCGCGGGAATGGGAGAACGGATGGATTCACTTTATCTGAGCTGCGTCGCCCGCAGTGGCACGCCGCCTGCGTAGTTTGCTCGCGATTGATCCCCGGGTACCTGAAGTAGGACTGTGGCCCGTTAAAAATGAATTCCGGTTTCTATTTATTTATCTGTTTTTCTGCTATTGTCAGCTACGTACATTTAGTGACAAAGAAAATAACCCCCCCACGGTGTTTCGACAAAACTCGTCCCGCTGCGGTGACAGGCCTGGGTGTTAGGGACTACTGTGACGGCCTTTGGCGGGTGCCCGGTGCGGGATGCTGTCAGATCCTTTGCCTTTGGTGACAGGGGCGCTTGTGCGGCTTGGCGCCCTTTGGGAGGGCACGTTCACGTTATGTAATGCAGGAACACGTGCCCCGGCAAACGTGCCGGGCAACGCCGACTTCAAGAATCACTGTCCATTTCAGGAGATGCTATAAATTCATTTGATGGCGCGGTGTTGTTAAAATCATCCTTTTGTTTTGCATGCGTGCAAAAATGTTGGCGTAATGGGAAGCCGAGAGTTGACAGACAGAAATATAAGAAATATATTATTTTATACAGATGAATTTAATGTGCAATTCCCCACTGTCTATCATAGAACATGCCATTTTTAAGCCATGATGTGGGAAGTTGTGCATTGAATCTTGTACAGTCATTTCGTCATTAGGCTTGAACCGACTAAATGCATTAGATAGTTATGGTCGTTGAACTTACATTTTAAAGTAGGGCCTATAGGCACTAGGAAATAGTTAGCCTAGTGCCCAAATACTTGTAGGCCTCCAATCCAGGGACACCATACTTAGCCAAACCTGCCTTTATCCTTATATTTGCACTTATTCAACACCCATTGTATATTTGTTGCTGCATTCACGCAAAAAAGATGACATATTTTGCCTAATTCAAAAATCAAGGAGGTCGAACCAAAGACGATGAACTCAAAAACGTTTTCTATCAAAAAACCATTCCCCAAATTATAACTGCATCATGCACATTCCGTCAAATCATAGAGGCCACGTTTATAGAATATGGGCTTCAATATTCCCGTCCTGTACTGTGAAAAGAAGGTTTTGTCTGAATGAACTCCTTGAATGTGGTTGTTACTCCCCAAAGGAAAATAAGTTCGGTAGCCGTTCGAAAGGTTAAATTTACCTCAGATTACTTGTGACTTTTCCTCTTCTTCTTCTTCTTCTTCAGGTCGATCGTTATAAAACAGATGTTATTTTCACAGTTAAAATTTTCTAACAGATACATTCAAACAGAAAAGTATTATTGTACATTTGCAGATTGAAAACATAATGCCTATTAATTCGTAATGTTCTTAATTGCACTGTGTAACTCAGTTTTTCACAGTGCTGTGTTGTCTGTCGACAAAGTAGCTATTACACGGTTGACTATGTTTAACCAGCTTCTGCTGCTGTAAAGGTACATGATAGCCATCACGGTGCGAGAGTAGTGCTGCTCCTTACACGTGAGCAAAACGGTTTGAATCACCTGACTGGCCGACATTTCCATTTTTGGACTGATTACTTCATTTCCACACCACATGCCTTGATTGATGTTACACAGTGGTCTTCCAAACCTGCTCCCAATCATGCAATCATGTAGGCAGTCTTTATGGCAAACAGTATTCATCAAGCTTTTTTTTTTTTTTTTTAGTTGTATGATAATATCAATGTTTGTGAGTGTCTAGAGTGTTGTGACTCCGAATCAGTAAGCAGAGGAACAACAGGCGGGATGCTTTTAATCCCCGTGCCCTTACTGTAATCTGAACATCACATTGGCCTTTGTTTGCATCATCATGGCCTCAGAAGTAAAGCTCTCCAAATAATGAGGCCATCAGGTCGGGATGTGGATAAACAACTATTCCTGCAACCACTTAGTTTTTGGAGCAGTTCCACTGTGAGTCCATCAGTAATGTTTGTCTGCAAATTTGACATAGTTGGTGTCATTGCAGGGGCACTGAGAGATTGCCTGCAGTGAGTTCACATTTGCCACCGCTCAGCCTACCTGCATGTACAGAGCTGCATTTTCATCAGCTGTTTATTTAAATACATTGTGGATATAAAAGGTCTGGCCATAGCAGAGCTTGCCGTGTGTTATGTTGTCAAATCACTGGGTGTTTGCATATTGTCTGCTTTGGTCTATGTAAACTGTGTTCAAGCATCCATGCAGTGCACTACCAGAAGGCAATATTTATCCAGGCTGAGAATACTGATGTGGGTGCAGAGAGATGCATCAATACCAACTAAGCACTACCAACAGAGGCTGATTTTAACAAATTAGGTTTTAGACTTTATTTGGCTGTTATTTGATCAGATATGCTCTGTTAGACAACATTATAGTGTTGGGATTGACTGACACAAATGACTGTCTCAATACGCTGCTGTCTCTGTTTTCCAAAACATGTAACTCTCTGGTTTATGTTTCCAAAAAAGTATGAAAACCATAAGAATTAACAGTGCTCAGTTTTATCCTGGTGTCTCCCACACTGCTGTTGCTATTGGTGCATCCCTACTATAAAGAAAAAGAAGGGCTTCTGGTATGATTAGATTTTCACCTCGATGTATACATAACAGTTTGCATCAGAACTCACTGATATATAGATATGTATGTAAATGTGTTAATGTTTCATATTGAATGTCTTCCTATTACTGTTCTATGTCGTGTGTATTTTTGAAGCATTTTAAAAGCAGACTTGAGAGATGTGAATGGTAAAAGTTTGTTATCCGATGATCCTGTGAAGTTGGGTGGATGCAATATGAACTTAAACTTAATGAAGTCGTAAAAGCACACTTAGTAATCAAATGTCTTTTCAGGACCATTTAAAATAAGGCTGATAATAGAATTGGAAGTACAACAAGCTATGATATTTTGTCTCAAAATTATGTTTATATTACAGTAAGATATTGCAGAATTTTCCCTGAAATGTGTAGCAAAATGTGAGCAGTGTATCTGAATGAAATGAAAAATTGGAAACCACATGTGCACAGCTAGAGGTGTACACTGCCTTACTCAACTATTTGTTTACTTAGAGACATGTAAAAGAGGCGGAAGATGACAAGTGCTTGTTAAGAAATTGTGTGATTGCGGAACATGTGAACAGTGGACAATGAGGAGGAGCATATCTGGGCAAGAGAGGGGTAACATGAAATGCACTGTGGCGTTTGATAACTTTGGGCATGAGTGACTTATGATTGTAGCTGATACTGAGCAGATTCAGTCAAAGCAGGTTCAATGCACTTTGAGTGAGAACAAGGAAAGGGGCATGGTATACATGATGGCTTCTCCTGTGAATAGCTTCAAACCAAGATGTTTTCCACTGTCTGTCATATTTTACTGCTCTTTTCTCTCACTGTTGAAAGCCTAAATCACCTTTGTCTAATTTGAAACCACTGTATTCTTCTGATGTTTTTTCTTGGTTTGGTGTCTAGTCAGTGAATTCATTTTTTTTGTAAATCCTATGCACCCCCTTTTGTGTTGTAACATCTTTTAATGTAACCTATATTTTGTTAAAACAATGGTTAATAAAGGCATTTGTGATGATAACCAAACACCCTGCCAGTACTTTAAGCTTACAATCACCCAATTCAATATTTATACGGTAGCCTTTATTCAGTTTCGCCCTGCTGTTTATCCCTGTTGCATGATAGTGTAATTATAGCTATTATTCCAAAGTCTCATCTCTTAGACTCTAGCAAACCTTCACAGTTTACTGTTATTATAACATAAAATAAGATGGTACTGTGGTATATGTGCGTTGTGTGACTGCAGAGCTGTGCATGTGTGTGTGTTCCCAAGGTGCCTAACTATTAGGTCAGCTGAGCATCTCATTTGCAAAGGGCTGCTGCTAGTCCCCATTCACAAAGCGACAGGCTGCAGTGGGCTGTTGCCATCGCCATTGCAGACATGACAGCGAACATGTCCTTCAGTCGATTACATTCTGACACCACGCCCCGCTGAGTTTCTGAAAGGGAGGGGTTGGAGCTTGAAGCAGGAAAAGGTGCAGCAAGAGCTGGGCAAAGGTGCAATGAACAGACAACAAAGAGCATGTAAAAAGATAATGATATGATAGTACGTTTGGCCTTTTTCTCTTTTGATTACATCTTCTTTGAAACCCAGAGATAAGCTCTTTAAAGTATATAACATCCTCATGCCTCCATACATGCCCCACACATCACATATCATCATACAGTTATATGTTATGCATACAGTATAAATACTAACTGGGCTGACTACGTGGTATTTTGGATAACATATATTTTGTCTCCACAGTTTTTTTTACTTGTAACTATCATATCATATCATAGCTTTCTCTCTGAATAGCATTGGTTATTCTTATATAATAAATACTAAGCCAACAGGCATGAAATTAAATAAAACCACAGTCTCTAGAGTCGATCAATAAATGCCATTAACAGACATTCAGTGGCTGATAATATAACACTGTACTATATTACATTCTTGACTGATGGAAAGTCTGATGCTGGAGGTTTTTTTTATTTGAACTGTAATACAATACAATTTTACACTAATACAGTCATTTAAGTGTGCTTAAATTAAACCTTAGTGTGTGTGTGTATATGTGTGTGTGTTTTTGTTTGTGAGTGTGTGTGTATGTTGTGTGCCAGGTATATTGTGTACATATTGTGTATGTTGTGTGGTTGGTGTATTGGGATACTTTGGTGTTAGATGTGGAACACGATCCTGCTTAATCTTCATGTAAACCCTAACGCAGTGATGACTGAGCTGTGCTGGCCCACGGCCAGAGGAAGTTGAGGTAAACTTTGCTTACTTACAGCTGTGCTGAAGTCATCCTGACAATTTGTAGCTGGTGGAGCAGGAAATTAAGACATTCATGGTTTAATGTAACTGCAGGGTGGGACATTTGTCTGGATTTTATTTGACTATTTGTGAGATACATTAGATATATCAACATCAACCAATCATTTTCAAATTCCCTTTTAGCATGAGGAACCATATGAATCGGCAAAGTGCATGTGTTGTATGCTTGTCTGTGTAATTATCAAGTGATGGTAAACAGGCGTCATTGCCATGCTGTGTAACAACAGCTGCTTACGTAACTGCTGTGTTCATGTGATGATGACGTTCTGATTGTTCCCTCCCTCGGGCGTCTGGCATTATTAGACTGCAACCACAGACCCACGGCCATTTTCATCCCACCTGCGCATCCAAAGTGTGTCCTTCAGCTATAATAATCCGGCCAAGTCGATGCACACAAATAGGTGTCATAATTTCAGATTAAATAATTCATGCGAAGCATTTACAGAGGAATGGTCTGACGTGAGATTAATCCTGACTCAGCAACAGTCAGGGCTGCAGTGGAGGGATACAGCCATAAACTTGTCTCAATGAGAATCTGAATAATTACTTGGCTAAATGATCTTTTACAACTTTGGAAAATTCATTGTGTTGTTTTGAAGTGTCTGCTCACACATTTAACCAAGATGGGATCCTTACTCCTTTGACCGCAGCTGTTTCTTTTGCATTCTTTTTTCTTTACATTCTTAAAGTAAACCACCCATCATGTTGCTTTCCCCCAAAACCTCTCATTAAAGCCGAGCACTTTCGCCAGCCTTCTAATAAAATCTTACACATACAGTATACCCTTACATTCACTCACAAAGAGGTACAAATCCGATGTGGCAGGAGTCAGATTTAATATTTGTCAAACAGTCTGCTTGCCCACTTTTCTCATCCTCTTTCCCTCTTCTCCTCACACTTCTTCTCTCCTTCACACACCAGCTCCATCTTTCTTACTCTTTAGGTCTAAACTTTTCTTTGTTGTCAGTATACTGATTTTTATGACATAGCCGGGCTTTGGGCTTTCATTTATTCCTTTGAATATGTAAGTGTAATCCAAATAACAATATAATTCTGTAGCCGCAACTTGAATTTATTTTCTTTTCTTGTACTGAAATTGTGGTTGTTGCATTTTTCTTGAAAGCCCATAACTTAAATATGTCTGTGAAGATTCTCAACCATCCAGGTCATGGATGCAAAGGCAACTGGACTTGCTTGAAGTTCTTGAAATACGTTTCGCCTCTCATCCGGCTTCTCCAGTTCTAACTGACTAGTGCGGAGTTCCAGGTAAATATCCTCTGGTGAGATCAGCAACACTTATGTGTCGTTGAGGTCACATGACTCGTTGACCCCCCCGGACTGCTGGACTGCTGAGTCAGGAGAGCCAGTTCCTCAGGTCACGGCTCAGCCGTCCACCTGCACCCTACGGACAAAGGACACTCTTTTCAGGACAGTGATGTACGCATTTTGGCCATAGAAGACTGATGGTTTGAAAGAGGAGTGAGAGAGAGTTTTTTGAGGTTCATAGCAGTTCACAAAGACATGAACATCAGGAAACACTGATGGAAGTTGCAGCCCAAGATGTCGAGACTGAGTAAGTTGCAGGTTTAGCTTTTGGCTTGTTCGTGTGAACCCCATCGGAAACCATGCTTGTCTAAAAAGGTAGCTCCACTGCATCACTGCTTTGTTATGTAAAACTAGACAAACAAACTAGAATATGCACACACAGAAAAAACCCAGAAAAAAAATCATAATACAGTGGGTTAAACTGTATCAGTGGGAAGCTTTTCTGTGTTCCAACACTCTCTTTTGTGTATTGCCTTCAGTGAAAGTTTCCACTGTCTCAAAAAGGTTTGTTTATGAGAAAGAATGACAACTTATTTCCCTACACACCATATTTAGACATTATACAGGAACTAAGTTAGAGAGGTTAGAGAGGAAATGGCCATGTGCCATAACGGCATACCACCCAGATAGGCTCATTTGTGATTTATAACATGACAGCCTCCAGAAAAACAAAAATAGACCCATGTACAGTTATTGCTGTACTTTGGTAACAGTGAGCTTAAAGGAAAAAAAAAAACTAAAGTTGATCCTAATTTTCTACATTCCTTTCTGTTGCTACTAGCTCTCCAACTAGCTGGCAAA
Organism: Xiphias gladius; assembly: GCF_016859285.1. Lineage (NCBI taxonomy): Eukaryota > Metazoa > Chordata > Actinopteri > Istiophoriformes > Xiphiidae > Xiphias > Xiphias gladius. Next base: position 17,139,308 of record NC_053400.1, read on the forward strand.
GCAACTTATCAAACTGGATGATCACTAGGTAAATGACAGTCAGTAATGCCGTAGTTATAGGGTTTGATTTCACCTGCTGTTAAATGCAGCTACCGTGGTTTCAAATGTTAGCATTAAATACCCCAGGTTACTGTGTATTTTAATATTAGTCCCCCAAATGCTTGCACAGGTCATGCTATACAATGGGAAGGCTAAACAGTAATAGATGTTATTTCATATGCAGCAAAGGGAATACGTCTGACAGTGAAAAGCTGAGACTGATTCAAAAGTATCCATAGTAGTACCCGCGTCCATTGTGTGTGAGATGTGAATCCAAAGAGCTGTGCAGGCGGTCCTCTCCACCATCAGTGACTGCTTAGTATGCTGCTGATCTTCTTCTAGACCTCCCAGGTCTCCCAGACCTTATGTAATAAAACACCAAAGTCCTGTTTCATATGAGCACCGCAGGAATTATTGCGCATGGTAATATTACGCTGAATAAAACAAAAGGTCCAGCGTTACATTTTATTCCTCATTTTGAAATGTTATCCCTTTCTTTTTCTTTCATTCCTCACTCTTTTAATTTTCTCTTATCGCTAAGCTCAAGTGATTTTATATTCAATTCAGTTTATTATCTGCTTCCCATCCTATACATTTGCTGATGCTCAACAGCAAATGAAATGTTTTTTGTCTGTTCTTTTTTTTAATCTCTTCTTCTTCTCCTTCTCCCTCCCTCCTCACTTTATTCATTGTCCTTGTGGACTGTATTGGTTATCCCAATAACGCAATGAGCATTCAGACCACTGCAGACACAGTAAATTTGTTGCACTGGCACCAGGGAAAAACTCTGGGCCAGGGGCAAACTCATAAATAATCTACTGATCCAGACTGTTTTCGTACTCTCTCACCAGCTCTGCGTCATGTCAGTCTGACCTAAGATGGATAAACAGAGAAACAGAAAGCATCACAGTTACAAAAAGACCAACTTGGTAGGCACTTGCATAAAAGCAGACATCGAATTTATTTCACACATGCGCTGAAGGGCCATGTGGTAAGAGGAGATAATCAGTGGAACATTAAACATCTGCAGTTCCCAGCTGACACGTAGCTGAAGTGCATACAGCCAAAGTACCCACAGTGGTGGAGAAGATGAAAATGTCTGCCTGAAGAACAATCGGGGACCACTTTACGGATGTCAGGCATTTATGACAAAAGTAAACATAACAGGAACAAAAGTATGTGGAAATTGGAACAAGGAACACTCATGTGATTGCTGCTTTAACAATGTCCTAGGAAGTCCCTCCACAAGATTTGGGAACGTGGCTGCAGCAATTTGTTCCCATTCATCCACAAGAGCATTAGTAATGTGGGGCACTGATGTTGAGCGATAAGACTTGGCTTGCAGTCATTGTTCAGATTTGTCCCAAAGGTGTTGGGTGGGGTTGAGGTCAGAGCTCTGTGTAGGTCAGTAAATCTAGCCACACAAAACTCAGAAAACTATTTCTCTATGGGCCTCATTTTGTACATGGGGTTGTTGCAACTCACACTATTGTCTAAAATGCAATTCCGTACCGTAGCATTAAAATTTCCCTGAGAAACAAGCGGCTAAACCCTAAAAAAAGGCCTCAGACCAAAAGTACACATATGTATGCGGAGAGGGGTGAAGGGTGGTGGTTGGATGTTGGATATAAGCGAAAGGAGTTGTACATTGGGCTTACTGGACTGGATAAAGTGAACCAGGAAGGACATGCTGATTTTAGGATAATAGAAGGAATCTGAAAAGTCAGTGAATAAACAGGAGCAGAGAGCTGTGGCTAGGATGATGTCATGAATGAAGCTATGGAGGATTGTGAATGAAATAGCCTTGACTGAACTTGTTGCCAAGCTCTATAGAATATTAAAGGGTCCGAGTTGTCTGAGCTATGTACTGGTTTGTCAGGCATAACATTTTTCAGGTAGTGGTAGTTGCATTCAATGCGTGCTGGGGCAGACTTTAGTTGCCTGGAACTTTGTGGGTAAGGGCGATAGATTAGAGTAGTTATCTGGTTCACATTCCATAAAAGCACACACTGTGTCTGTGTATCTTTTTAAATGAATGAGGGTGCACCAGAGAGAGAAAGAGAAAATATGCTCGGCAGGAAATTGAGAAGGTCACCCTTAACGATAGTCAACAGTGCAAAGAAAGGATGTATCAGCCTAGTGTGTCTCTCGGTGTCTGTAATAGGACCCAGAGATGCCAGACTGTCTCTAGCTGTGTGTCCCTGCTCAGCGGAGTGACTTAAACCCCCCATCGCTCCCTCGTCACCATCGTCAACCCTGCAGGAGTGCCAAGGGCACTTTGTCACGGGGAGTGATGTCGTCGACTCCCACCCCCACCCTCATGTCCAAATAAAAACCATGCCTGCTTTTTAAGAGCAGGACCGGATGCGTGAGTGATTCAGCAAAACGTGACTGCCGTCAGTACGAATATTTGTTTGCTTGTTAGCGGGCTTCTTTCTGCGCATACGGATGCTGGAGATTTGAGATGTATCAGGCATGAAACAGCAGCCATGCATGAATATGAACATTCTGCGAGTTGGTGTATGTATACTGTGTGTGTGTGTGTGTGTGTGTGTGTGTGTGTGTGTGTGTGTGTGTGTGTGTGTGTGTGTGTGTGTGTGTGTGTGTGTGTGTGTGTGAACGTTGTATATTTAGGTTGTCCTATCTCTGAGTGGCTGCCCTATGGTAACCTGAAATGTATCATTTTCACCCTGATGGTTACATCTCTATAAGCCCTGTTGCCTTCGGGTGCAGAGCACTCACAACAGGTCTCATGAAATAATTATGTTGCTGCACTCTCACACACCTCTCAGTGTGTCTGGCTTCTATCCCAAAGCACTCTCTCATGTCTCTCCGACTTGCTCCTACAGACAGTGGCAAGTCACATGGAGTGAATGTGTGACTGGATGTGCTGTGGTCTCCCTCAGCCAGTGACCCTTAGCTCAGCTGCTGATACACACCGCACACTCATGAACGCCTACCCATCCACACACAGACGTACAGGAGTGTGCCTGGCTGGGTGTAGTGTGAGCTTTTCGTGGCATCAACATGGTTCCATCTGGGCCATTAGCCCCATTTCTATATCAAAACCTTTAAATGATTTTTTTTTAAACATATTTTAGGTCAATTTAATCATTTAATAATGCTGTTTTTGTCGACTCTCCTGTTAAAGCCTCATCATGTACTTGTATATTGAAATGAGCAAATGTAAGACATAAAATTATGATCATGACGTTGGTGGTGATTATTTACTTTCTTACTTCCTTGATGTGTAATAGCAGAAAAAGCACATATGGACAGATCATCTACGAATATTAAGTATCATAAGCTATTCAGAAAAAGGCTGATTTGTATTGTGTGATTCTGGCCGACATAAATAAGATTGACTTGATTTGACCATTGATTTGACCGAATATGTACTCTGTGGAGTGGCAGTTGAACTAGAAATGACAGTGTAGTTCTGCATGTGCCCCACTGTGTTAACGTGTGCTAAAGATGGATTTTTTTTACAGCACGTGCACACGTGTAGGAGAAGGTATGTCTCTGTGATGAACCAAATTGATGCACTTCATGCATGTGTGCACTGATACTCTGCATATGGTGACTTTTCCTACTAAGGTTCGAAGATCACTCTCTGCTGCCCTCTTTTGTGCAAAGATGTTAAAACAATATTGTCCGTCTATAATCTGCGGTACTTCAAGTGCTGTAGGGAAACATCTAAGATAAGAATTTTGCGTGACACTGTCTTTTGGGAGACAATTAATAATGTGCTCTCAGACTGCTGACAGCCGTATCATTAATATCTGTCTGTAATCCTGCTCTCTGTTGATACTACAATAGCCACGTTTGCTGTTAACACAACATTCTTGTCACACACACAAACAGCCAAATCCTAAAAAATTGTGTAAATACTCAATGCAAGTCAGGATAATGAATGAGGCTTTGTGGGTGCTCCGTCTGAAGGGTTGTGTTCTTGCTCACAACTCTCTAAATGTGTCTCATCTGTCTGGATGCTCCTCAGGTTAGCAGATTAAGGAGAACAAAGACCAGAATATGAGCATGCTGGCAGCAGAGAGACACAGGCGATTGCCCCTGTCTCTGGGGCCCAGTCTTCAGAAACAGCATCACTGCCTCCATCTGTCTGAAGGACTGCACTCTCTCTTCCCTCTCACTATCTCACACTCCATCTGGTCCCTTCTTTCCTGTTTTTCATGTGTGTGTCTGTCTGAGTGCGTGTCACCATGACCAATATCACCATGAAGCGTGAGGGCCAATCCCATTCAGACCCTCAACACTGCGCTTCTGTGTCGAGGGTCTGTAGTTAGAATAATACATCTCTTTTTGCAGACACGCGCACACACACACACATACACACACACACACAAACACTATTGCCATGGTGACCTACGACTTCATCATAGGTGAGACTCGATTATTCACAATCTTTTGTCAGGTGAATAGATTGTCATATCAGCAGATTGACCACACTGGCGTTCCTGTCCCTTTTTCTACTTCCAGAGGGCAGCGCATATGTTAATTCAAATAATAAAGTTAAAAAATCTCAGCTTATTCATCACAGCAACTGTCAAACATAGCACACACATTTTTGCCATGAGGAAGAGGTTTTGGCAGGAGATGACTGGAGTGCTTATGATTTTGGCAGCACCGTGCAAGTGTGTGAGAGTGGATAGAGCGAGGCTCTTAAGTTTCCTCCACTCGGTGTTTTTTCAGCTGGGTAGCCTCGGGGACAGCGGGGAGAGATCCAGAGGGGAAGATTTCAGTAACACACAACACAAATAGAGACAGACAGACAAATATAGGACGGTACTCATTTACACTAACACAGACCCTTTGCAAGAAATTCCACAAGTGTAGAGATTAAATCATTAATTAATGCAGGTTTTTAATAATAATATATATATTCCTCATTTGGACACTTACGTGTAATTAAGTGTTGAAGCTAATGACTTCATTCAAACTTGACAGACTGAAACAGGGGTAATATATGGCAGCAAGCTGAAAAGCAATGCTGAACTGACATCAGTGTGCTCAGTGGGTAACAGATCCCAAAAGTCTGCATGTCAGCTGTATTGTATTTAGGACCTCAGCGTGGGATAACAGGTACAATTGCATTTATGTTTTACTGTAGTACACACAAACACGAAAGAAAAAGGGGCTTCGACTTAGTCAGGTCATAACAGCCTTCAAATAACAGTTACTATTGTTCATATTGTCCAGTGGCTACCACGGTGCTGTTTAGTATCGATGGATTTTTTCAATTGAAACATAATGATTACTTGTTTGTAGCGTTCATTTCATGTCATTTTTCATTTCATAGGTTGCCTAGCTGAAAGTGTATGTTTTCAGTTTCTATTATAGTGAAGTTTGTTAGACACATAAACTGAAAGCAATATTGTCATTGTTTCAAAGCGCAGACACATTTGACAGCTGTACCATACACCAGCTTTTAAAAGGTTGCACTTTCTTGTCAGGACACAACAACTGAGTGAACCGATGTGGTGTAATTTTCGTTTGGTGAGGGCAAAACAAGCTCCACAGTATCAAAAGACTGATGACAACATAGTGGAAACTATGCAGTACATATTTATTTACAGTAGGTGACTGCATACCATTACCCAGTAGATTAAAACAGCTGTAGTGTGTGTGTGTGTGTGTGTGTGTGTGTGTGTGTGTGTGTGTGTGTGTGTGTGTGTGTGTGTGTGTGTGTGGTTGTGTGGTTCTGTACTTGTCATTTTATCCTGGTGGGGGCTTTAACCTGAATGCTCACTAACCCATGGGGACTCGTGTAATCATGGGGACAAAAATGGGTAGAGACTGCTTTTTGAGGGTTAAGACTTGGTTTTAGGGTTCATCTTAGAATTAGGGTTTAGGTTTGGGTTGGGGTTACGCATTTATTTGTGCTGGTTAAGGTTAGGGTAAGGGCCAGGGGAACACATTATGTCAATGAGTGTCCCCACGGGGATAGCGGGACAACTCTCTGTGTGGTTGTGTGTTTGTCTGCCATACTTTCACTTGCAGATAAAGGTTCAGACATTTTGATCTCTCTCCTGAAAATCTATAAAGTTAAGAAGACAGTATGACTCTACCTGTGCTTTTCCTACCATGACAATTCAAAATGTCTGCTATATTCCTTCTGGAATCACACACTTTTATACAAATGGTGTTATCCATTAAATGTGTAGTAAGGAGTATGGTACCTGTTTTAATTAAGCACGTGTACTTATGTGAGTTATCTGGATAACTTTGCAGAATAAAACCTAGAACAAAGTCTGAAATGTTCCAGACAGGGTGCAATGATTTGCAAGTCTGCATTGCTCACCAGACTAAACACCTATTGAAAGCTTTAGTCACCAATAACTTTCGACATAGCGTCACTGCCCAATGAAAACCATCTATCGGTTCAAGAGAACCAAGGGCTTTGATTTCCATGTTTTCCTGCAAAAACAAAGAGATGCAGCTTGAAACCAATTATATTTAACAGCTCAGCTGCAGAAACGCGGTTAATTCAGTACAAAGTCAATGTCAGGTGTAGACACCTGAAAATAACCGCGAGGCATGTTAACAGTTAAAATCATCTCCTGCTTCCTCCTTCCTCATCTCTACCTCCTCTTTTATATTGTATAATTTATTTGTCACGGGCTATGAGCAAAAACCATTAATCTCAAGGAACAAGATTACCTGCTCTCTCTGGGCAGGTAGTCAGAAGCATGATAAAATACAACAGAGACATCTATGAGCACTTTGACTTCCATGCTGGACAAGACCAGCAGGCGGCTTACGGTTCTTCTCAACCTGATTCACTGTTCTGCTCCCTGCTCTTCACATGGAAATTCTTGGTCGTATATAGTATATGAAGGGGAATGTATAAAAAGATCATATAATTCTTTTTGGTGAAATTTTGACTTTTTGACAGTGCACATTTCCTATGAGGTCTATGTTTCATATTTTGCAAACTATGTATATTATTCAGTATCTTTTTGTCAGGCCTCCCTAAAAAGAGATCACAGAGAAGCTTCCTTATTAACAGTTTTAATTTCCAAAAATCACATGGCCACATTTGGAAGTTAATTAAAGTAAATAAAGTTAATTAAAGTAAAGAATATGGAGAAGATTAAGAAAATTTTAATACTAACTTCATACTGCTATGTGCTCACTATTTTAATACTTTTTTTCACTTCTGCTGACTTTTTATTAAGGAAATCTTACCTTTATATATCCAGTCAGACAAACTTATATGTGCCTCTTACATTTTTGTGTTCAACCCGAGGTTTCTTAGGGGACTGCCAGATACCACAAATACAAAATTGATGCTAGTATTACAAAAACAATTAAAAAATATGTACATTAAATATACAATGGACATGTGCACCCTGCTTGCTGTGCATGTGTACAGGAGGCGGATCAGAGTTTCATTTTCTTTGTAAAATGGATATTTGCTGCGATGATAAGTGAATTAAAACATGTAGTTTAGTTATAGCAGTATTCCATATTTGGTGACATCCAGCAGTGTGTTTCCCTACTTTTGACAGGAGCTGCAACTTGATCCGACAACATTAGCTCAACGGGGGGGTAACATCAGTGTGTAACTGATGTTAAGACTGAATGTAGAGACAAATGAACAGTATCCATGAGTTTGTCTGACGCCGGGCAATCAGGAAAAATAGTAAAATTCCCCAAGAGTCGAACCGTACCGTTCAGTCCTGTAACTACACTGCCATGGCCTGTTTTTGAAAGGGTAGTTGGTAGTTGATGTTTTCAGCCTCATGATGGCAGCAGAGTGACATGATTGGGTTCTTTCCACAGAGCATGCGGAGACTCCACAAGGAAATAAATTGTAACTTCATCCTCTGAGCCTTTGAGGAGTCTGGTGAAATTGCTGAATAAAAGGGCTCTCATTGGCTTCCCCTACCCTCTTCCTCTCTCTCTCTCTCTCTCATGCTCCCTCTGTCTTGAGGGGAGGGATTGTGAGGACTGCTGCCTATTAACAAGAGTCTGCGAGAGAGATGTGTTGAAGCAAGGCCAGCTCAGCTCTCAATCTGAAGAATGTGTTGGCATATACAAGGGGCGCCACTCAAATGGAACTTTAATTCATTTACACAAAAACCAGAACAATCATAAAAACAGACCTCACTGCAGAGAACTAACAGCTTAGGTAATAAAGGCTGGAACATAATTTCCTTTAACTTGAGAATTAACCTTTTGTGGGGTTTTTCTTTCAATATATTTTGCACATTGAATGGGAAGATAACATATCCTTCTGCAAGTGTGTGTATGCCTGCGTGCGTAATGGTGTATGTGTGTCAGATGGTTGAGGTGGGCTGTGAATGAGCCTTTGATGTAGCCTGCCAAGTTTCCCCTGTGGACAGCAGCTGTTATGATAAACACGCTGTCTAGTAGCAACAGATCCTCCCAAGATGGTTCCCCACCCCTCCTCTCCACTCTCCTCTCCTTCTTTCCCTCTCTCTTCTCCCAAGGCTATGTTTAATGGAAGGGAAATGAAAACAATAGCCCTGCCAGTCTGCAGGCCAGCAACAGCTCTGCCAACCTAACAGTAAGTCAGGGAGACAGAGACTTTGAGAGAAAGACTGCGGTGTACCAAACAGACTGGGGTTTTTTTTTAAAGGTGTTTCCACAGGGGGGTGAATGGGGGAGACTGATTGTGCATGACCATCTATATTATCTATCCAGCCAACCCAGAGAACACAGAGATGAGGCCTAATGGCTGTCTAACATGCTGGATGTGCTGCTGGTGGAAAACTAGTGTTTTTATCTTTTACTTGAACCTCCTTTTATGTGAGCCAACTTTTCACCCAGAATGGTAACAGAGGTCACAAGACTTACTGGAAATGATTAAATTTCCATTCGCTGGTCTTTTTTTTTTTTTTTTTTTTTCGAGTTTGTCAGTCTAAAATACTTTTTTTTTTCTGGGTTCCCTCTGACCTCTGTCCACTCCGACAAAAAGAGAAATATTAAATACTGATCTCCAAAAAAGATTTTAGAGCTGATGTTGTAATTTTTTTCCCCCCAAAAAAAGTCTTGGATCCTGTTATTTAGTTTACGAAGGGTGATTGCATAAAGTTTTACAGTTACTTAGATGTACTCAACTTCATTTATGGATTGAATGTGAAAGCTTTTTTTAAGATCTTTTACTCAATCATTTTACAGGCTTTGTCCAAGGTCTATTAAAGGTTCTGGGATAGTTTATAAATTAAACCAATATTGGCCACTGAAATCTGCCATTATAACAATCCAAATACAATATTTATCTCAGTTGTCAGTCAGCAAATCCAATAGACAAAACTTCCCTGAACATATGAGAATCTCTTGATCTAAAATCTGGTTTTAATACTCCGTAAACATATTTTTTGCCTTTAATTCCTCCTCCAATACATACAGAATAGATCTAATAGATATTAATATCTTTTTGTCACAAAGAGCAATCTGTAAGTTAAAAAAGACTCTTCAAGATCATGTGACCCTTTTTAAAACATTTTGTTTTTCCAGTATCTTTCTTAAATTAACTGCACTAAGCTGCCCTTTGTCATATAGAACCAGGTACGAATAGTTTGAAATGTAACTGTTCTACTAAGAATTTTATTTCCCACACCATACAGATACATATGGTTTCTCAATTTATGCATTTGCTTATTATTTCAAACAGTATCTGTGCCAAAACCAACGATATATGCCCTAAAAAACAATCAAAACCCCAATTTCTGCACAAAAGTTTAGCACTACTAAAGAATCTCTAGCGTTTATAGCTGATAAAATAAATGGCTGATGACATGCTGAGGTGGTGAGTACACCCACACAAGGAATGCAAAGAAATTAATCAACGCTTTTACTAATTCTCAGCCGCTTATGTTTACTCATCAAAGTGCTGTCAGGTCTTGTAAAATGATGTCATTCAGCTTTTGGTTTCCATGATCTTTGGCACGCCGCATTAATGTCCATGTTGTTGGGTGTTGTTGGGCGATGATGCAGACAGGGTTTGAAGACGCACACACGCGCACACACACACACACGCACACAGTGTGGTCACGACAGGCCCAAACCACAGGCACCCAAGTGGAATGAGTGAGTGAAGAGACCTTTATTCCTGCACGGAGCAGCTCTATGAGTAAACTACCTTACTTAAACTCTCTCAAACTTGGTGTAAATTCTTTTTACTTGCTCATTTAGTTTCATGTCCATTGCCACCTCGACGACACACTCAAAAGGGATTCTAGACACAGAACGCGTCCCACTAAGTTTCTATTGTCCTTTTGGCATGCTGACCTTCTTACCTGGAGAGTTCTGTTTATCTGCCCTGTGACCTCGGAGTGAACTCTCTCAAGTTGGCTTGTTGCCCGGTGAGGGTCAGGCAGGCCATTTGGCCCTTAAGTACCTGTCTGACACACTGATTGGGTAACTGAGTGCGTATTAGAGTAAACAGGTACCTGTCCACCTATCCAGGAGCCCTGGCACAGCGGGCATGTGCAGAGGCACACAAAGATCCATTTACAATTTCCACTTTCCTTGAAGCACAAGCCACAGGTACCCCAGCATGTGCCCGTGTTTAAGTATGCATGCGTACATGTGTAGGCAACTGTGTGTGCATTTGTGTATGTATATAACAACAAAAATCTCTTGGTGTTTTCAGTTAGTTGGAAGTCGAAGAGGACAGAGCTCCCAGCTGCTGTTTTTCCGGAACAAACACCTTTCAGCCTCAAGTCCAATCTCTCTGTTTGAGCGTATGCTTGTTTTTAAGAATGCATGAGGTGTGATTGGAGTAATTAATTCAATAAAGACTTATCCTTCCCCTGCAAAGCTATCCCACTCAAGCTAAATGTATCTTACTGGGATATCATGTCGCCTGCCCCCCCATCTCTCTGCTCAGCACACGGCCTCTTTCCAGTGCCCCCCAACACACACTCCGACGCATACACTCAATACTAAAGCCCCCCTCAGGCATCAGTCAGTTAGCCAATCCATCATGGGAAGTTTGTGCTGATGAGGAGAGGAAGATAAAAAAAAGTCCAAAAAAAAAAAGAGGTAGATGGAGGTAGAGAGGTAGAGATGGGGGTTAGAGAGGGAAAAGAAGGGGAGACGATGTAGAGCCCTGATGGATGAGGGAGACGATGCTGTTTGAAGGCTGCTCTCCCCTTTGAAACCCACATGAATGTGAACTCAAGGAGGAAAAACCTGCACATGGGATGGTTGATGTTAAGGGATCAGAAACCTGGAGAGAAATGTAGAAGATGAAGGGTGAACCGGGATAAGCGATTGAGTATGAACTTGGGGGGAACCTCTTTGACAAATTTGACTTGTTTAATTTTTTCAAGTTGTTTAAATAAGTCCTGTCTTGGTTAGTGCCAAAATGCATGAGAAACCCTGCACGGTTTTCTACAGTGAAAAACAGACAAAAGGCTGGAGGATTTATACTGGTCAGAAATCAGTAAAACTCAGACAGGAAGAAACCACAGTACTGTCATGATCTGAGTCCAGCAATGGAAGATTGGATAAATGCAGATGCTGGACTGCTGGGAAATGCAACAATGTATGACAGGCCTTACCACAACTAGACTATTATGTTGCTGGAGGATGAATATCAGAGAGTTGGAGAGAGAAAATAACTTATGACACAGTCTATGTGAGCATTTGTGTGTGTGCTTTACGTACTGTGTGAGGGATTGATTTTGCTACTAGCACCGACTGCATCCCTAAACAAACAAACAAACCACATAGTAAACACACCAAAGAATTTCTGACTTATTGATCCTTATTACATATCATCTAATGACTTCTGGAACATCCTGGAAAGGTTGCATCTGACTGGAGGGTAATGAAAGTTGGAGAAAGAGGGGCAAAGGCTGGTGAGAGAGAAGGGGAGAGATGGAGCCAAAGGAGTTTAAAGAAGTGGAAAAAGAGGGAGAGAGAAGGAGTGAGGGGAAAGGTTTCCCCTGCAGGGCTGTGTGGCTGGCTGTGTGCTCCTACTCTACTAGGCGGCCGTGGCTGGCTAAATAAACAATCCTAATTGGCTGTGGAGCCCCACTAGTCTGGGGTTTCACTTGCTTTCATCCTCGGGAAGCTGTCGGGAAGCTGTGGGAGAGCTGAGGTGAGGCATCATGATAAACACACATGTGCTCAATCATTCACACGCATGAGAACTCACAGACATACAGTACATGCACGTACAGAGTGAAACTTAATTAAATTCACAGAGGCTGCTTTTTGATTCAGTTCCCTTTCTGTCATCAGGTAAATGGTGATACATGAGAATATGTGTGTGAACTTTTGTGAGTGGCCTCCCCTGCCTGCAGTTCAGCTCAAAGGAGACTAATGTGGCCACCTGCTCAGCACATCTGGGGATGAGTGATAAACACACACACACACACACACACACACACACACACACACACACACACACACACACACACACACACACACACACGCACGCACTTTTGCACACAGAAAGAGACTTACTCTCAGACATGTGCACAATCACACATATGATTCTCACATCCACAGAAATACACACTGACACATGACACACACATTCACTAACATAGCAAACAAATTCCTGGATGTGGCGGACGCAGTCGGAGCCCAACTGATGAAGTTACACTAACAGTATTACAACAGAAACTCTAGAGCAAATGCAGTACAGCAGACTTAGTCCATCATCTGCCATTTAGATTCATCTGCTGAGGTTTGGTGAAGACATTGATGATCTCTTCTCTTAACGACACAAGCACAGTCCAGGACTTGGTACAATCCTTTGTAAAATATGAGACATCTAGTGGTGTGAACAAGCGATGTCTCCAGTTTTGACTTGTCATTACATTTAAAACTAAACAATCACATGTATATGTCACAGGAGAGAGGAGAGCACTGCTGTGCGCAGAAGTTGCTACGACCAGGACAGAAAAATGAGTGAGATGGATATGTGGATTCGATAGTTTGAGACGTCTGATGGAAATTTAAGATCAAAACTGGAATGATGCTCTGACTGGCTGTCAACCCTCTGAAAACGGTTTTGAATCAACAAAAGAAAAGGATGACAAGCTTTCATTCTTATGTTTCTCTGCTGCCGCGGCTATCCTTTGCTACCCTGTCTAATGCATATAGTGTGACCTTGCCTAGAAAGAGTGTCTTAAGAAAATAGGAGACCTATAATTCCTGAAGACTGCATTTTCAAAGCAACAGAAATGTGTTGTCTGAGAGAGAGAGAGAAAGAAAGAAGAAGAAAGAGGGGCTCTTTTGCTCTCAAGAACGACTCTGGCCCTTGGCCCGGCATGGCTCAGGAAGGGGGATTGTGAAAGCGGTTGTCATGGAGGAGAGCAGGAGAATAGAGAGAAGGAAAAGGAGGATGGGAATTAAAACTTGAGGGAATGGGGAAAGTGAGTGATTAGAATTCAAAAGCAGTAACATGTCATTCTCAAACAAATAAATGCCACTTTTCTTTGCAGGTATTGCAAGTTTTCACCAAACTACATCGATCCAAAGGCTGTTGAGACATTTCACTCAAAAAAAAACAAAGCACAAAATATCAGTCTCATGGTGGAGCTAGAGGAAAAATAAGGGGATCACCAAAGTCAATAGGATTCACTGTCTGGAAACCATTAATGTCTGCAAAATTGTCTGCCAGTCAATCTAGTAGTTGTTGAGATAGTTCTGTCTGGATTAAAGTGGCAACACTGTATTATCGCTAGAAATAATAAGTAAAACACCAGAGCTATGGAGTGATCTCTGGAAATTGTGCTTTGAAAAAAAAAAGTAACACATTAAAGAGAAATACAATTATATATGGAAGAGTCAGCACATCATTCATCACATGCATGTTCAAAAATGAAATGTCTTTTAAAGTTACCACAATTATAAACAGGTTCACAATAAGGATGTGCTTCTTTCCATTTAGCATATAAGACACCCACCTGTTTCCTCACTGTCTTCTGAGACATCCTCTGGAAAATTCACAGTTCATCGTGGTTTAAAGGTTCTGCCAACAGAGACGAAGGCACGAGTCAAAGGGCTGAATGTAAAGGCGGCTCCGACCCAAACCCAGTAGCCCAGTCTGCCTCCATCCTTCCTCCCCTCTGAACTTTTCCTCCTCTTCTGACTACTGGCTCACACTCAGCACTCGCACTGCTCCTCGCGTGACCGACACACCCCAGGAATCCAGACAAGCCATGAGAGGTGATTGTGTGTGTGTGTGTGTGTGTGTGTCCACATGCACGTCTGTGCGCAGGGAATTAAAGACCCCTTATGTATGTTGTGTGTATGTCAGGCACTTCATGTATCAGACAGCACCTCTGTTCACTGGGGCAAAACGAACAGGAGACAAGGGGCTTTCCTGCCTGGCACGAATACGACGCTCACACATAGCACACACACATACACACTCATGATTACATGGGTTAAAGGGCAGACCCTGAGAAGAAAATGCTGGCTCTTGACAGCTGGGACTGCATGTGTGTTTGCCAGGGGTTTAGAATAAAGGCTCCTCTCTGGGGCAAAGGAAAAGTGATCTAGCTGCTAACATAAAGAGAAATACATGCATGCACACCCACGCATGAACACATGCACAGCCACGCACAGACATACAAGTACAGAAAGGTGACAGACGGAGATGGAGATGCGGGTTGCGGAGCTGAACGGAGTAGAAGGTGGGGTTGTAGACAAGGAATAGGTTTATTTGATAGGGACGAGGGTGGGCGGTAATCACTTTTTCCAGGGACCTCTCTGAAGATGTCATGTCATCAGCATTTCCCTGGCAGCTTGCTCACAGTAAGAGAGAGAGAAGGAAGGAGGCAGTGAAGAGAGGGAAAAGGAGGGAGAGGCTGAGGGCGCGCTTCTTCCGAAGGCGGCAAGCAGCCAACAACAACAGCCGACTCCAGTAGGTCGGCACAGGAAGGGGGGGGGGGGGGGGTGTTTGTTTCAATCTGTGTGTGTGTGTGTGTGTGTGTTTGTGTGTGTGTGTGTGTGTGTTTGTGGTGCTGGTGGTGGTGGTGGTGGTGGGGGGCTGGTGGTGGTGGTGGGGGTGCTGTTAAAGCCCTTATGTGTGCACCCTGCGCTCTTCAAGCTTTCCCGTTTGTCGTTGCTGAGCCAGAGGGCCTTCGGCTGGGCCGGTCCCAGGGGAGTCATTACACCACATTCCTTTCCCATTATTCCAGGCGTCTCTTTACGAGCAGCACCATCCCCAGATTCAGCTGGCCTTTCCTCTTGCCCCTGATGTCCTGTGTTTTCATCCTCGTCATTAGGTTTTGGTTATTAGCTGCTGCTGCTGAGGCAAAAGATGTTGATGTGTCAGAGAGCAGGGGTAGGGAGGGGCAGGAGATTGAGGGGCTTCTACTACTACAAAGCCTCCTGAGTGTCTGTGTGTGTGTGTGTGTGTGTGTGTGTGTGTGTGTGTGTGTGTGTGTGTGTGTGTGTGTGTGTGTGTGTGTGTGTGTGTGTGTGTGTGTGTGTGTGTGTGTGTACGCACACATGTGTGTTTCTGAGAGTGTGTATGTCTGTCTTCTCATCCTTAAACTGGATCTTGACAAAATTCACACCTAGAGTTAACACAGAACTAGAGCTTCTATGTTATACAAGGTCAAGTAAAACAGTTTGATCCAAATTTGTATCTCTAAACTTGCTACGTGTATTTCAAGCAGGACATCATACTGTAGCCTAAAGAGGGATGACAGAGGGAGAGATAGTTTGCAAACATCTGCTGCAGGGAACAGGTGTCTTAGGATCTCCAGTTCCACGTGGATCACTGATGACCCAGCAGGGAAACACCATCAGGGCCTTTTATCACTTGTCCTCCTTCTCCACACATTCACTCTTTCCTTCTCTCTTGTCTCTTGTACTCTCCTCATCGCTTCCTCACCCCTCCTAAATGTTCTCCTCTTCTTCTTCTTCTTCCCCCGGTAGAACCTTCCTCCTGCGGGTCTCGGTGACCTGAGAGGGGAGGAATGTTCATCATAAGTATGTCAAGACTTTTCAGGGTCTCAGATGGGACGGGTGTGGGGCCTCAGGCCCGGGAGGGGCCTCATGACTGACTGACAAGTACAGGTGAAAGTGGACTGGGTCAACCTTGTGTCACTGAGGACACACACACACACACACACACACACACACACACACACACACACACACACACACACACACACACACACACACACACACACACACATTCAGGCTCCAGCCAGGCTATTCCTCTATGGGAAAGAGGGGAGAGGTCAACTACAGCTGTGAGTTAGCTAGCTACAAGGGAAAGTAGGAGCTCCCTGACCCTCATGTCATGTGGGTATATTTGCTTGCAGTAAGGTCCTCGGTCTTCTCTATTTTTTATTTCCTTTATACATCAGTTTCAGGATTGTAGTGGAGATTACACTTGTCAATTTTAGTTTCAGATGACTCAAGTAAGCATCAGTTAAGAAGCATAAAAGCCTAAATAAATACTCCTCTGAAAAATGTAAATGATCTTTTTATGCCATAAGACTGGAGGTCACAGCTTACCTACCTTGTAGAATAATTGCATTTAAACTTGTTTAACTTCACTACAATCCAAAAAACTGAATGAACTGTGGTCCAGTCTGCACTGTATGAGCTGGACGTGTTTTCCTTGTTCGGAGGAAACACATTCCTAAGTTGCACCTCTGACCTTGGAGAGACGGATAGATCCTGCAGAAATAAATGAATAAATAAACAACAAGGAGAAAATCCAGACTTCCCCACAGAGGTTTCATTTTTTCTTTCTTTTTGCCTCTGTGTGTGTGTGTGACACACTTCACTGCTGCTGATGGCATTAAATAACACAACTTTCTTTTGAAATTTCGAGACTCATCTTTTTACAGTCAACGAATGTAAAAAAAATTTGCCTTGACCTCACAACCTTGAAAAGCTGTGAGGTTACTTTGTAATTCTTTATTTAACAGTGTGAACAATTTGTAACCTGTTCCTCAGTCACTGTGATGACTCTCCATCAAGGAACTGAACTGCTGACTCTTTGGCTCATGCTTTACATCCTGTGTCACCTCCCTGTGATGGCATGTACACCCTGACTTCCTGCCTGGCAGGATGCAGAGCTGTGGTTTCTGGCATCAAAAGGTATCGAACGTATTCAAATGTTAATAAACATTATAGATTTCTAAACCTAACAGAAACAAAGGACTCGTCAGTGCTCTTTTTCTCACTGCTTTCCTGCCTTGCGAGGCCAATAATCTCTGTCTCTTTCTTCTGTCTGTTATTAAAACTTTTTTATATTCGATTCTTTTTAAAACACAGATTTATCAAGCGAATGTTTCCAATTAGTTTGTTTGACACCTGCTAAAAGTTTAAGTCTTCTCTGCACAAATTTTGTTCATGCTTGACACTGGATATCAGGCCTTTTTCATGGCAGACATTTTGACATAATCATGTTAGGAAAAACAAAGGGCTGATTAGAAGCTGACCAAGAAGCTGAGAAAGAAGACATCTCTGAGTTTCCAATGTTATTGTATTATTGAGATTAAAAAAAAAAAATAGAATGTAGTGGCTTTTCATCAGTATGAATTTAACAGTTGTTTTCATTATATATAAATCATATGATGGCATACTGGTGTTGAGCTGAGGTCTCACCACTGACTCAGCGTTAACTCAACAGCAATTGCAGCTGAGACCCCTATATCATGTGTAGACCATGTGTTGAAGAACTGTGAAAAAAACTTTGAGGAGTCTTTTTTTTAAATCTTTATTGTAGTCAATATCAATTTCCTGAACATCATGACAATGACATATACATCATTCAGTATTTAATATATGTCTTTGTGATTTGAGACTTACATGAGCATAGAGAATGTGTCCACAAGTACAGAACAAAGTATATGCAATCACCAGCTTTACCAAAAAATATTTGAAGTACAGTCATGTCCTCAGGAAACTAGCCGACAGTAAATCATGACATTTACTGTACCCACAGACAATAACTTCAGCGCTGGCAACATCAAATTGCTAAAATAATATTATGTTTTTAAAATTGTGTTGAAATGTTCCACATCATCAACTGGGCCCGAAAACAGAGAAACGGACATAGAAAGACAGGGAGGGAGAAAGGAACAGGGGTAAAAAGATGACAGAAAGAGGAAGGTGCTGTAACAAAAGAGTCAACAGAGCTGTCAGTCAAGCCTGGTTTGTACAAGCCTACTCAGTCCCGGAGGAGAGGTCTAATCAGGCGAAATGAGAGAAAACATCCGTGTTAGGTGTACTTGAACTTTTTTAAAGCTGTGGCAGAAACCGCAGGTCAAGCAGAGTTAACAGTATGAAGAGTGGAAGGACTGTTGTGAGTAGCATGGGGAAGCGCTCAGTTTTGGTGCAATTTTACAGTTTGGTAGAAATTAGAATTGTAGGATTCGTAAAATATCCTCAACTGTTTAGTGTCCTCAATATTTGGAGATGATTATATTTGTATTTTAGATTTCGACTCTTCTTTTAAACTTTGCAACTGCTGCTTTGCTTCCTGAAAACAATTGTTCTTCCAATAAGTATACTGATATTCTCTCTCACTCTTACTGACATGTCCAGCTCCTTGGAAGTCTCTCGGGTGGAGTCCTGTGATGTAACTGTAAAGTAATCCCTCCCATATGGCTGTGAAAGCACAGACACATACCAGACACCACAATGAAAGCTTCCAAACAGAGAGACTATACTACAAATAATATAAATATTAGTAACAAACAAGCATCAGGGGCAAAACTTTTGAGCATTTTTATACATATGCAGCAGACCATTGTGTATAATTGTGTGTGCACTTAAGCGTGCAGGTTTGTGTGTTTGAAATCTTTTATGCTTGGCTTGCAGATTTCATAAACATTAAAAATCACAAGGCCCCAAGTCGATTGTCCCATGACCTGTATTGGCAAGTGCTGTTATACACCCACTCCCCCACCACACACACACACACACACACACACACACACACACACACACATAGCGCAGTGTAGTGTCTGTGCCCTCTTCCTGCCCCTGTCATCACCTCCTTCTAACAAAACTCCTGGAGGCCAGACAACTAATCAGCAAGAGGATTTTATTCAAATCACTCTTCTGCTGCATTCCCTTTCTCCCCACGCTACCTCCGTCCCAACACACACACACAAAACACACACACACACACACACACACACACACACACACACACACACACACACACACACACACACACACACACACACCCATCCCGTATTCCTTTCCACTCTTCTAGCCCGGAGGGTTTGTCAGAGCAGAGCAATTTCCATACAATGTACGACGAGCAATACGGGAGATATCTCATCCCACATGAGATGTGCATACAGCACTATTTAGGTCACTCAGAATATGCACACACAGATCGTTACACACACAGTTCCCTTAAGCAATTTTGGAGAGTCTGAACACTAATGACATCAAGAGCTTGCAATCCACATCATCAGCTACCGTTTTTGATTCGTGGAGCACATGTGATATGAGTACATGTGCGTACATTTCATATTCGCTTCCAGTGTTTTTTAACAGTCAAAATACCTGCGTGACCTGCATCTACAGGTAGTTCGGGACTCTAATGTATGATAAGCACAAAAGGACACAGAGACATTAACCGGCAAGTATAATGTACGGGTATACGGGCTGGCAAACAGTAGGGCAGTGGTTCCCAAGGTATCTGGCGCGTGCCCCTTTAATGTGAAGCAGTGTCTACTTGTGATCCCCTTATTATTGCCGTAGTATGGAAATGAGTTGTGAGCAGTTCCTCCAAAGAGTGATTTTTCCTTCCCAGACAATTTAATGTGAAGGATTATTAGAAGCCTGAAGAGGTAATGGTATCCAGTATTTGAAAAAAAAAAAAAAAATAGAGAAAAGTCAGAGGACATAAACTTCATTTTGTGTGACAGAAATATATATATTTTTCATTTGCCTCAACCGAGCCCCAGGCTGGGGACCAGTGCACCAAGAAAGCAAAAAAAAAAAAGACAGAAAGGAAAGAAAGATGATGGGATGCATTTTTTCATTCTTCATCTTTCTCTTATTTTCCTTCTTCTCACACACTCTGCTTGCTCTATTTTTTTTTTCTTCTGCTCCTCTGTGATTTGGCTGCATAGGGGGATTTCCCAGATGATGCAGTACCAAGATCTGACACTACTGGGCAGTGTTGTAAATCTATGCTGACAACACATGATTAGTGTTCGTAATTGGGTTATGCATTCTAAATAAATAAATAAGTGGATTCATCAATGGAATAACCAGTTAAAATCCTCTCCATTAATAAACTCTCATGTTAGGCTACACTTTCTCCATTTTGTGTGCTTGTGTTTCCTCTAAGCCCCTCCAACACTCTCTCTCCCTCGCTGTGGGAATCGTCAGTAGAAACAGGTCAGGAATGCCATTTTTTTCTGTGATCTTGCTTGGCTGCCATGCTGAAGGGGAAAAAAGAAAGATCTTGGGGTGGACATGGAGGAATATAAAGGCTTGGGAATTTTCATTAAAAAACTTTGTACTCTGCTTGGAGAGCTGAGGAGAAAACCTAGTTTGTCTTCAAGGGGCACAGTGACGTTGAAGACGATAATGGGATGGGATGATGGGGAAGTGCAGAGGTAGAACGAGGTAGTCCCTGATTCTCGGACATCAGTGATCAGTAGACAGTGGACGAGGCCAGGTGCATCACACAGTGGAACGGACAGACACAACTGTTTGCGTGTGTTATTGTTAGATGACATGCGTGTTTGAGGTTTGATTACTCGAGTTGCTGTCTCATGTTTGTCCGATGGAAAGGGGACCGCGGCGGAGGGTGTGTGTGTGTTTGTGTGTGTGTGGGGGGGGTATTATGTATGTGTAAGTGTACATGTGCGTGGAGTGAGGAGGATACCTAGTATGCTGTTGCCTTGAGCATCACTTTGTTTTTATTTACACCTCTTTTCAAGGGCCTACTGCTGCACATTGTAACACACAAAACAATCGTTCTCCTGTGTAGCTTTGGCTTTAAGTTTGGGACCATTGTTGTGCTAAAAAAGACATCTCCCACATCACAGCTGTCATGCAAGATTTCTGTTAAGATGTCACTGAATTTGCTGAATTCGTTGTGCTATGACTCTTCCAGGGCCTGCCGCAGAGAAGCATCCACATATCGTGATGCTGCCACAACCATGCTTTATGGTGGGAAATGTTTCTTTCTGCTGATGTGAATTTGTCTTGAACGTGTAACATGTAGTAATGTGCCAAAAAGTGGGTGCTGTACTGTACAACCAGGATACCTTCTGGTTAAGTGTGATTAGGGTTTTTTAAGAGTCTCCCACAAGCCTTCTGGCAAACACTAGCTCAGATGTCATGTGAGTTCTCTCTCTTTTTTCCTGTCATGAGGCTGCAACTTGTGATGTACCTGGGCCACTGTTGTTGCCACACTGCACAGTGTCTCCCATGTCAACCATGACTTCTTTAGAGCTTTCGGTCTCTTGGTGGCCTCCTTCATTTGCACCCTTTTTAAAATGATTACCTCAAATCCCAACACATGTCTTCAAGACAATTCTTGCCAGGAAAATGGACCAACCAGAGGATGGCTCTTCAACACACATTTGTACATAAAATAAAACAACATTCAACAGATTACACAGTTCAGAAAGCATGATGTTGCACCAGTGATAATTGGGTGTGTGTATCAATTATTTTGTCTTTTACACTTTTACTTAATTTAAATATAGCTGTTTGCATTTATTTTGAATGTGACATTAAAAAGGCTTTTGTTCTATTTATCTAGTGTCTGTTTTATTGGAAGAATTGAATGACTTCCTTTTTTACTATGGTCTAGGGTCAGTTTTGCTGATAAGAAAAAAAAAGTTCTATCTATCTATCTATCTATCTATCTATCTATCTATCTATCTATCTATCTATCAACAAATAAACAAATTAGAAACAAATTATCTGTAAATTCAAAATGAAGCACAATACTCCATGGGAATTACCCGCCTGGGGCATGACGCCATATCATCAAGGGCAATCTCATGTTGCTCAGAAATCTTATTATGCCACAGAAAATAATAAGATGGTCTTAGTTGTCCAAACAAACAATCTTTCCACAATTGCCTTTTTGGTGATTAAACGCTATTTATCCATTCTTAATCTGATATACACAATCGACATTTATAAGGAAAAAAAAAATACTTGATGCTACCAGTGTGTACATTATGGCTCTGAGTAAGCATAACGCATATTTTACACAGAATAAAAACGACATTTGCCATAAATCTGCTGGAAGCAGTTTTATAAAAAGAAAAAAAAGGAAAAAAAAAAAAATCAACTTTGGGATCATGTGTTCCCCCCTCCACTTTTTGCAACCGTAGAAGAAAACTGATAAACAGTTTGTAGCTTCCCACTCTCCGGCAACCGCCTTAACTGGGTATAATACTGATTTATATAAAGGAGTTTCGACGTTCAGCATGCAGATGATACATACATGCGTGGAGTCTGGTTATTAAATGTACGCCCCGGTACATGTTAAACTGTGGAGGTCCTATGCATAGTCGGTACTTGGGCAGCTACTGTAGGAGTGTGCGCTCATAATCTCTGCAAAATTATTACTGGGGGCTGGCGAGGGGTGGAGGTTGCCTTCTGGGGTGTCGAAGCGGGTCCCATGAATCGGGGATGGCGCTGTGTACAGTGTGAGCGAGTTAGCGGCCAAAGTTTGCAGAGCTCAGGCAGGAAAGTTCGCCGGAGAGGCGACCCGTGATCCCAGGTTCTTCTGTCACATTACCTACGGATTTCCAGTGCAAACACGCGGACTACAGACTTCAGATAGCAGGGGCTCGTGTGCTGTTTTGAGGGACTTTCTCCCCGTCCTTGGAAGATAACAGTTAACGGATTGTTGCCTTCGCTGCACGCTGTCGGCTCAATGGACTATCGTCTATCTTATCATCCAGTGAGTAACTTGGACTAAAATTGATTGCATGATTTGCGGACCTGCAGATAAGTGTGGACCATGAGCACGACTTCGCTGTTGACGTTATGCCATGTAGCCTAGTCTTGGCTGTTTAAAAACAATGAACTCCCCCCGTGACAAGGAACTGGCACCCTTATCTCGGAAACACCGTCTCATGGCTGCAGCTATGCCCGGTGAGGACAGCCCATTGCCCGGTAACACTTCCAGGACTGACCGGAATGGATTAGGGGGACTTGTTCATTGTTTTATATGTGGAAGCGGAGTTACACCAGGGAAGGAGTTGAGGCTGCAAGTGACATACCAGAAAGAAAGGGTTCCCTTTTTCCCCTTTCTCCAAAACCAGGAGCCAGCCCCAGGTGCGTGTGAAGTGAGCCCGGAGGGACATGCGCTGGTGTGCGCCGTGTGCCACTGCTTTCTGACGGAGCAGTGGAACTCTTTCGAGCGGAGCAGGACGCCCATTGAGAAGCGCATGTACTGGCTGAAGCGGCCCTACCAGTGCGACTCCCGGCGGGTCCCACAGGAGTGGAACATCTCTTATGATCTGGAGAGGAGAATCAGTGTCAGCAGCCAGAACTACGACGGGGGCGCAGAGTCGGATTTCTCGTCTTTTTCTGAAAACGACAATATATCAGACCAGGAGATGGATTTAGTCGACAGAGCCGGCGTGGGTAAAGACAAGTGCCTGAGAGCGGCTGGCAAATCGCCGAGAGATAGTAGCAGGAAAAACAATGTCATCAGTGTTAAAAACAGCCCAGATTCACAGCGGGCGATCCGCTACCCGGTGGGTGCTTATGGGGCGCAGAGATCGCCAAAAGCAGAGAGTGTTCTGCCGGCGAGGCGTGGTGGTAAAATCATGAATAATGTCTGTCAATCATCAGAATCTCTGACAAAGCCCCAGGAGAGGTTCCCCCAGCGATGCTATGACAGTCCTCTCTCTGACACACCTGTGCAAGACAATGGGGTCATTATGCGCAACAGGCGATGGCTGGAGGAAGGGAATGTCAGACATGCGGAGCCGCGACAGATCCAGCGTGTTGCCGACAGCAGCTGTGCTCCGTCCAGACATCAGTCGCTGCTCTACCGAGGAACGGGCGAGGATCACACCAACGCTGCGCTGTCATCTGTTGGCACCGCTGCTGTCACCACTAAGCGTAACATGGCTGTTCCCAGGGAGAACAACTCTGACAACTCTGACGAAGATGAGATTAACATCACAAGTGATGATGACAGGGACATGTATGACAGCAAAGCAGGCCCAGTAGCTCAGCTGAGACCTGCCAGAGACCTTTCAGCAAGAAGGAGCGCCCAGCCGCACACCACGACGGATTCCAGGCCAGAAGAGTGTGTGTGCTATATATGTGGCACTGGGCTCAGACACGATGGCCGTTTTAAAGTCAGTGTGCAGAAACAGGAGAGTGCTCAGGGCGAGCCCTTCTTTCCTTTTCTGTGGCTTCATTCCCCTCCCCGAGGTGCAGTGCCCATCAGCCTGGCAGGCACAACTCTGGTTTGCGGCAGCTGCCACACCTCCCTCATGCAGCAGTGGCAGAGCTTCCAGCTTGCGGATGTGCCTGTCCTCCAGCGACTCTATGTAGTCCCTCTCAACCAGACCACCAGTGCTCTCCGTCCTCCCCAGCTTACTCCCCAGGAGAGAAAACCCCCGGAGCCCATGGAGTACATAACTGAACCCAGAGCTTCCCACGAGGCCTGTTTCCTCTGTGGTGAGGAGTGTGGAGGAGATATGAGAGTAGCATATGCACAGGCTGGTGTTGGCAAATCCCGCGGTTTGATGTATTTTCCCTTCATTAACATGTTGCCTTGCCCACCTAACGCCCAGGGGGTGAGTAATGGCCGTATACACTGCTGCCCACAGTGCCACTTAATCCTGGAGGAGATCTGGGGTGCATATCGACTCAGCCTCAGTGAAGACCTCATCACCTCTGTCAGCTCCTTCCTGGTCAGGTACCACGCTGCCATGGCCATTGAGGGGTCTGGACCAACCCACTCCCAGACAGGTGTGGCCTCTCGCCCCGGCAGCTCCGTGTCGGTGTGTTACCTGTGTGGAGCTGAGCTGTGTGCAGGTGGAGAGTACCAGCTGCATGTCAACCCACCTGGGCGTTGTGGGGAGAGGGAGGCTTTCTTCCCCTTTCTCACCGTACACCCTCCTGCTCCCCGTGCCAAACCAGTCGACACTACGGGCCTGGTGTCGGCTTGTAACCTCTGCTATCATGACCTGCATGCCCAGTGGGCCCTGCATGAGAGCAAGAGCGTGGGTCCTTCCACCCCTTCTACCTCTAGCTTACCCAGTGCCAACCCCCACTTGCCCAGCTCCCCCTGGGCACGGCAGTACAGCTGTGAGGCTTTTGTTTGTTTCTTCTGCAGGCAGGAGCAGCGCAGGCAAGGTAGGCTGTGCGCTGTTACTGTGGCCCGGCTACCTGTTTTCCTGTATGCCCCTCGCAGCACACGCACACTCCTGGTGGATGATGGGAGGAGGCTGGTGATTGGCTCATGTGTGGAATGTAAGGCCATGGTACAGGTGGGACAGAGAATGCAGCAGGACAGGGATAGGCTGGGACATGGAGCCTCAGAAGGGGAGAGGAAAGACCCACAGTCAGCCTCGCCACAGTCTAGACATAAGGTAAGACCAAAGCAAACTGCCTGATATGACACAGTATAGCCATATCCTTCTTTTTCCTAGTGCTTTAAATTTCACTCAGTGAATTCTTGAGCCTTGTTAAAATGACAGTCATCTGTCATCTATTAATTCCCTGTGCATTCCCACAGGGCAGTGCAGACTGTGTTTGCCCTAATTCGACCTCTGAGTCACGTGGCAGGGGATGATTTTTATTTCTGGGGGAAGGGAGCATACACAGCTTGGATGAACCACGATGAGACAAACATTTTCATCAAAACTTACTTCTATAAACACCAGAGGCAAAAAAAAGGGGCTCTGAAGGCCAAGGCCAGCCTTGTGTTTGCTGTGTGCATGTGTGTGTGAGTGTGTTTATTTTAGCAAGCGTGACAGAGTGTGTCTCAGCCAGTGCTGAACAGTTTGTTTTGGTTTGAGCATGCTGAGGATCTTTAAGAGTATTCTAAGGAAGTTAGTTTAAAGCAAGTCTACTCCGTATTTCTTTTAATAGTGACAACAATCATAACACAAATGCAAAAAGAAAAATGCCAACCTGATGCGCAGACCAAACTTCCTCTAAAAACGTCAGCGATATCACCGCCACCACAAGGCTTTCAAGAAGCCTACAGGAATTTGGACTGTTGTTTAAAAGTGCTCAATTTAAGTCTCTCTGTGTTGAGCAACATTATACATTTCAGATACTGCAGTGCAGTGATGTGCAGACTGACAATTAAGTACTCCCCTGAAATATTCAGGATAACCCCAACATTCATGGATATGTCGTCACATTTGTCCAATCCGTTTAATTTATTTGGGCCCAAAATCACAGATGTATATTTGTGGGAAGATGAACAGATCCACTCCGGTGCTTTGCTCCACTAGTCCTATCATTCTACTCAGTCCTGTTAAAGTATGTTTGACTTAAACTTGAGAGCACAGTAGCAAACACAACTCAAAACAAGGTGTAAAAGTACAATTTCCCCGGTCAAAAGTTTCACTCCTCTAACATAAAACAAGATAATCTCTGCAGAAGCTGCCATGGAGTGCTACTACTATGGAATTTAAAGTGTCAAATTAATCATGTTTAAAATGGTCCAGTTGGCATAACATTAACTATCAACTGGAGGAACATTAAATCACTGACTGTCATTGATATATTTTGTTAAATGGTGTAGTTGAAACATCTATTTACTGATGCATTTGCAATAACACTCGATTAATGAGATCAAAATAATCTCATCGATAACTGATCCCTGTTGATGTCATGAGACACTGATCTCCCTGAAAGTGAGTAGCAAGGGGACAGTCTGACTCCCCTCATCCCTCGACTCAGTCATGCAAAGACACTGTTGGTCCAATTCTTCCCATATTGGGCTGATTTGGGAGTGATGTGTGTTTGGGTCTAGAGACTTTGCACACTAAAGCAATTGTGTGATGCGTGTCATTATTGTAATGGTTTCTGTTATTATTCATGACAAAGTACTGTATGTTAATGTTGTAATAATTGATTTTGACGAGTGAACATGCTTACATAGATGATCCAGATGGGCTGGCTCAGGGGACAGTACATCTACATGCTTCCTCTGAAGGGAGATTATTCTCTCATTGTTCACTTTCTTGCTTTTTTGTTGCTTTTTTTTCTGTATCCAAAGCTATATTTTTTTTTTCCCACTCCTCTCTCAACAACACACATAAAATCCCTTTCCTGCTGTTAAAAAGTTGATGGCAGAACCCTTCTTTTCCAGACGATCAATAGCGGAGGATGCAAGTTGGAGGTGGTGGGCTATATGGAGAATGATTGTAGGGCAAACGAGGATGGCGACGTGTTGATGAAGAGTTGAGGAGCATTTAGACAGCCATTTGGCTCTGTGAGCAACTCTGAACAGCTCTCTCATGCAAACAGACATTGACTGTCCGGCCACGCAGGACACGTGAAGAACATCTGCGGATGCCATTCACACTCAGCAACCTCAATATGGTGCACACTCACACCAGCTGTCTGGAGCTATCCACCTAACTTTCTCTCTGTCCCTTAAAGAAGTGTTTGGAGTCACACTGTTGCTGTTATTGTCATGTGATCTCCAAACTTAAGTTTTTAATATTTGTCTGAGCATTCTCATGTGAGCTGGTCCCAGATGAGCTCATAGCAATCATATGTGAGGGACTGCTCCTGATATAGAGAGTAATTATGGGACCAGCTTCACAGAGTGGGTGGGATGAGAGGGGTGTCAGGGCAGGCAGGGTTTCAGGTGATCATTTTGGACTGGGAGTGTTGCAGGTGGCACAGCCAGTTTTGGCCTAAGTGAGCCAGTGACCTCATTGCTGAGAAAGTGGCAGTGTGTGTGTCCGTGGGGAAGGGGAGTTGTGAAAGAGCTGTGGGGGAACAGGTGCTTTGTCCTCTACTGTCAGGATATAAGCTTGAGAGGGTCTGTCACTGCTGAGGTTAGGGCCGTCAGGAGGGAGTGCCCATCTGGTTGTGCTTAAGGCTTTGTGCTTGGTGGAGGGGGCTATACAAAGATAAACACATGCTCACATACATTGTTCTATTCTATTCTATTCTATTCTATTCTATTCTATTCATGTTCTCCATGTTGAACAGCAATTTCCTGGAATGCCCCCAAACACATAAGTGGGACAGGGACAGTTCCAGTAATAAATTCATGTTTGATGTTTAGAATTCAGAGACATAACCAAGGCCAGGAGAATACAGAGACACATTAAATCTTCGATTAATGCTACAGTGAGTACTCAATTTGTAGTCATGATATTGCTCGCAATGGTGTAAACATGATTGTACGTGTGTGAATGCTCAGCCTGTGAGGAGTGAAAAGGGTGGATGATGCTGTGCTGTCTGTTTTCCCTGCTCGGTAAGATATGAATTAGCATATGAAATGAGATCTGCCACAGGACGCTCTAGTAGCTGTTATATGCAACACACACACACACACACACACACACACACACACACACACACACACACACACATATGCAAACAGACATAAGTGGTGGGTGGTTATCAAGTTCTCTGTTCTGCTGCTGTGTGTTTAATTAGTATGTTGGACATGACCTTTGACAGGTGTTTAAGTATAGACCACCAGCCTGCGTCTGGGGAGGGGCTGCCGGTCAGCAGATCCTTCACTTGCACTCTCGATCAAACAGATGTCTGCTCATTTGCGGTTGATTCATTAGAACTCTTGCAGGCATGTTTATGCGTTGTTTTAAATATTGTTTTAACCATGTTGCTGCTTAATGAGCTGGCAGCAGGATGGCGTACTTAGAAGGCAGACTGCCATAATGAATATGCTCTTCTGAAGTGCCTTTGAGCAACACACTGAAGGCAATATTAAGACGTGTGTGTTGTCTATCAAAAAGATACAGTGATATGGAAGTAATTAATAATTAACTCTTTTCAATGTACATATGGGCATGTACATCTTCAGTTTAAAAAATCTGAACCTATCCTTTGAGGGAAGACTGTGCAAATAATGAATATTCTGCAGAATACTCTGCATCTGAAGATAAAATACTAATTGTGCAGGCAGAGTAAGGCATGGTTGTGTGGAGGAATACATTAATTCCAATTCACCTGTATCCTCAATGGCTCTGCACTGGATTAGTTGAAGAGCTTCTTCACTGACAAAATGTGCCAAGAAGGCACTCTCAGAAGTTTGCTGCAACCTGTCTAAATCAGACACACAGGGGTAGACCTGCAATCACGTGTTTCCAAGAGAAATTTACAATTACAATCAATTATGACACTTTTTAAAAGCTTTAATGCAAAAAAGTGACAGATGTAGACACAGAAAAATGAGAAAAGCTGGAACTAAAACATGATGAGGAGATGATGGATCAGTCAAAGGCTAAGGCCCTAAGAAAACACATAATATTATGGTTATACGTTTCTTAAACTGATTAGATACCAACACTGCATAACTTTGTTGTTGTAAGGATTGGAATTGAAGTTTAAAGCTAATCTCACAGTGTGTCTTCTGCTTGTACAAGGACATACAGGACTAAAACAGCAAATAAATCAATCATGAGTCAAGCCTTACAAAGATAAATACTACGTAATTGTACCTAGATACAGAAAACACAAACATACTAAGCCTCTCTTGCTCATATACACTCATGTGTATACAGATGTGTGTATACGATGTGTGTGTCTGTATCCACGCATGGATGTTTATCTTTGTACGGTGGTCTGCTGAGTGACTGTTTTGAGTGGATGATTATTGTTGGCCTGTTAGAAGAGCAGAGACATGCTTGCATATGTGTGTGTGTGTGTGTGTGTGTGTGTGTGTGTGTGTGTGTGTGTGTGTGTGTAAGGGAGGCGTTTGTGTGTGCGCTACCATTGCATGTGCTGTGGCATTGCTGCGCTTGTGCATGTGTGCATATTGTTAGGTCATGTGTGTTCAGTGTAAAAGATTGACTTTGTCCTCGGTGCACGGCCCATATCCTGTAAAGGAGGTATTTGCTGTCGCATGAAAAACATGCCGGCATCCTGACAGTGTCGCCAAGGAAGATTTATAACATAGTGAAAGAAGGAGGGAGGGCAAAATTAAGGATCTTATCTGGATGTGAAGTTGGAAAGGGAGATAAGGAAATTACCCTGAGTGAATTATTGGAAGAAGAAGAAGGAGAAAAAAGAGGAGTGGGAGGCTGAGAGAAGGTGAGGGGGTTAATGGGATTTAAATTGCAGCCAGAGGAAAACAGAGGAAAAAGTCCCATTGTCATCAATTTATCATAGAAGTATATATTATAGGAGAGCTTGTTTTACCCAGAAATGGGGATCTATTAAAACTGTGTTAATTTGAGGTGCGTGAGGTTGTGTGGTCATAACATATGGTGTGAACTGTCCTTGTGCGTACCTGTGCGTATGAGTTTATGTGTACGTTTAGTCACAACCATTCATACTATGTGTATCCTGTATAGTTTCTGCAGCTGTGCTTCTCTCTTCTCCTGGTAGTGTTGCTGACAGCCTTGCGTTTCACAGGGAATACTCGGGTATCTGAGGGGCTTAATTTCAAAGCCGCTGGAGGTGGGTTTTGATTTAGCACTCAAAGCTTTAATCACCCTCTTCCCACAAGCATCCCTCAGTGTGCTGCATTCTTGCCCATATCTGAATGAAATGATCAGATCCTGTATGGAGCAGATGAGATGTAGGTGTTACAATGATTCATTCTTTGTTTCCCCTTTTATGTCTCAGCCCTGCCAAGACTTACCTATATACAAGCCTCCCGCAGTACTAGTTTGAGGGACACCACTACACCCAAATGCCCGTCCCTTAGCGCTCTGCTGTGTTTCTGGCCTGCTGCACGTTGTGTGTCCTGGCTAATTTTTTTCTGACCCTCATAAAATTTGTAATGTCAGAGGTGGTGTTTGAGCTGTCCATGTCACAACCTTCAACATCTTTAAAAGGAGAATCCTTTGACCCATCTACAGTAACCCCAAACCAATGCAGGCATACAGTACATACAAGCAGTACATTCAGTACCCATGCATGCCCACTATGCATATGTGACATGGACGTATTAAGAGAACTTGATATAGGACTCCAAGATGGCGTCCATTCATTCCAATGAAAGTTGCTCACATAGCACATATGCCAAAAAAGTCCTCTCTCCATAATAACCTTGCTGCGTACTGCACATCAGTTTCTGTTTCCGCAAACCTGCCAGTCCTGCAGACTTCACACTGAAGTAAAGTGATACACAGAAAAAACAGCCAGCCTAAACTCTGGAATAGTTTACAAATATTAAACTATCATTGTTTCAAAAATCATGTTTCTCATGTTGTTTTTTACAGTTTGAGGTGTCCTCTCAACAGAGGCATCTCTTTTAGCTCTTTTGGTTATAATGGTGGTCCGTAAGGGGAAAAAAATATTTTTTTTAATTTTTAATTTTTTTGTTACAGTATTTTGAAGAACTGGATCTTAGTCCAAGGCGGTGCTGATTCATCTGAATGAAAATTGCTCACCCAGTGCATAAGTTTAAAAAAAACTGTCTTGCTTCCTGGTTTACTTTGTAAGCGTTTCTCCTTCACGGTGCTGCTCAGCCCATAGACTTTACTTTGGGATGATATCAGACACATTCAAATACCGTCAACAGTTTTACAAACATCTCTTAATGATAGCGGTCTGTGCAGGCAAACCTTTTTGATGATTTTTTGTTGCATTATCACAGCTAGCCACTGAGACAGACTGGCAGTAAGGCCAGTCGGTATTAGTTCTGTTAATAGATGACATGTGGATATAGGTCAGAGTGTAATTAAAGTGTTTATCTGTGATTGTATGATTTAACCGTTTTTATATAAATGGTTTAATGTTTCAAGCAACAGCATCAAACATTCAGTTTGACTATCTCTAAATTTACCAGAAATATAAGCTCATCACCCCAATGCCCTTCCCCCTCTGTCCACTTGGTCTGGTCCATTCCTTGTACCCTCTGGTTCAATGCTGCTACTAAAGAACCCACAACCAGCCACAGAAAAAAAGAGGGAAAAGACCGAATTGCTGTGAGGTTGGCAAGTAATGCAGCCTCCCTAGCTACATAAAGTAAGCTATGTACTCTTTTGTGGACATTTTTGAAAGTAGAGGCTGTTGGGCTTGTTTGGATGCAGACTTCCAAGCTAGTTTGTGGCTGAGAGATGAAGGCATAGTGACCTCTTAACCCCGCCGAGGCAATCAGAGAGGGGATATCGATATGGGCTTAGCACTCAGGGGAAGGGTCAGCAAAGGTGATATGTCATATCGGAGGGAAGGGTCTTATATAGGATTTTGACCGACCTGTATAGTTTTTTGACATTATAAATTCAGGTAGGTATTACGTGGTCATACAGTCTGCCCTTGTGATCTATTCAGCACTTTGCTGGATGATTTTTGTGTTACAGCGAAAGTTGAGCCAGGTTACACTTTTTCTCCGGATCCCCCTGTGTAAGTGCCCCCAGGTCTCAATTAAATGAATGAGGGGGCTGCATTTTTTTTCACACAGGGCTAAAGTTGGTCTGATCGTGGCCTTGATTGCAATGTATCAGATTGTTAGTTTATCTGCGTTGTTTGTAGTACATGTACTGTGTCTAAATTTATACTGAATTGTCTGGGAGAGGTAGATGCACAAATGTCACCTCTCTTATTCTCTTGTTATTTTTGCAATGGTTGTTTCACACAGAACACACACATAACAACATGCCACGGTGATACTTAAAACCTATGTTGGCACTGGAGGACAACTGTTGTCAAACACTGTCATTTTGGCTGCCGGAGCTTCAAACCCCTTTGCCGCTGTGGTCTACCCACACAAGTCTCAGGACTGTGTAGGTGTGTACAGATTCCTCCTGACTGACATCTCCAGATGCCTCTGTCAGGACAATTTACACCTATATGATCCATATTAGTGAAGCGAGTTTGGTGGCCTCAGCAAGCTCCCAACATATCTTCGATCCAGCTCAACCTGAAATGATCCATAATGGCATCTGTAAAACTGTGCAAGGGAATCATTTTGGTGGACTTGAGTTCTCCTCTAAGATTGATATTGTAGATAATCAAAGTGTGCGCATTCACAATGTTTGTGGGAGGCAAAGGGAAGAAGAAAACAATTGTCTGCTATCAGTTACTGTTGTGTTAAGCCAATGGATGGCAGGAGTATATGGCTGTGAGTGCCTTGACTTTTGCTGGTGATGTTATAGATAGGCCACCATGTTATATGGTTTAGATGTGGAAATAAATTTTAAAATCAGCAAAATGTTTCTTTAATGTCAATGAAACTGGTAGCTTTGATAATGTGTCCTTAATTGTGCACAGTAATCTCCTCTCCATAAAAATTAATGTCCAAATGGAGTTAAGTGTTCAGTGAAAAAATGGAAAAGAGAGGGCAATGCCCCTCTACTCCACTGAAACCCTGGACCATGCTGTGAACTGTTTCAAAAATGTTTTTGTGGGTGCCAATTTGGCACCAAACTATGTGTATGCAGTGAGCCAGTAAACTATGTGTGAACTATTGAGCTGGAATCCTGTGAGAACTGAGTCATTTGAGTCAGAGTACAGTCCCAGTGTGTGTTTGTTTGTATTTTTGTGATGGGTCCACAGGACACAAGTGCTTAGCTGCTTCCCTTTCATTGCTCTACTCTATCTTGATATTTTTGGCTTTTGTTTTCTTTCTCATACAGTTTTCTTTGACCTGTTTTTCTGTTTCTCTTCTGTCCATTTCCCCTCCCTCATTCCCAGTTCTCCCTGCACTTTACATTATGGGACAACCAAGGACAATTACACACCCTTATATAGTAAATGATATGGACCTGCAAAGGGAAGGGGTGTTCTTTGAACTGTACAACATGGACATTGTAATTTCACCGACAGGCTTCTAAATGGATGTTTTTAAGGTCGGATTTGGGTATACTGCTTCCCATCAGCTTTGTTAGCTATTATAGATGTGAATATCTCTGTTAAAAGCCTTAAGTATCTTTTACATGAACTTTAGGGGAACAACACTGATTTTACACATTAAAGTCTGTTTACATGTCTTGGGGAGTTCTAGTACTCAAATGAAAAGTCTATTAGAAAAAAGGCAGTTTTTCAGATTTTCTGCTGCAGTTATTTTAAACTATTTTTAAAAGTTGTCCACCATGAGTCTGACAGTCATAAATGTGTAATGGTAAACTGGGGAAGAAATTTAGATTTTTAAAAATTGTTACCATAATGCAAATAAGAAGAACCAACATTACCAGTAAGGATCTATACATTAGTGTAAAAGTTATTATGGAAAAGGTAAATAGCAGAAAATGTATGATAACGTGCTTGATGAAACCTTAAAACAAACAAACAAACAAAGCTCTCAGAAACTGACTATGTACCTTATGTTAAAGACTAAATATCCTTAGGCCAGTCCGCAATCTTACATCCTGAGGTTTGTCATAGACATTTTCAATATTGTACATCTACTTTGTAGCAAATTCTGCTGTGTTGTTGCGCTGGGGCCTGGCATGGCGTGGCAAGGTACCAATGTGGAAGAGTGGTGATGCTGTCGTGCTTCACTGCCCTGGAGTCTGGGTTTTACAGTAGTAAACCTGGATTGACTGTGGTAATTATAGAGGACAGAGTATAATGTAACTATAGCTCAGCCCTCTCTGCCAGCTGCCCTCAGGCCATAACACACATTCACCCACAGTAACATAAATGCATACATTCGCAGACTTGCCCTTACATACACGCATACAGAGTGTAATGTTGATCATCATTTACATACAGAACAGCTGCAAGGGTGTGTGAGTGTTCATTTGTGCACACGTGTGTCTGCCAGGTGGTTGGGAGCACTGGCAGGTGTTTGATCTGGGGCTGGC
This sequence comes from Xiphias gladius, assembly GCF_016859285.1. Classification (NCBI taxonomy): domain Eukaryota; kingdom Metazoa; phylum Chordata; class Actinopteri; order Istiophoriformes; family Xiphiidae; genus Xiphias; species Xiphias gladius. Next base: position 17,174,212 of record NC_053400.1, read on the forward strand.
AAATGCAGCTGGATTGTGCCACAGCTGGGTGTGTGTGTGTGTGTGTGTGTGTGTGTGTGTGTGTGTGTGTGTGTGTGTGTGTGTGTGGTTCAGCACCTGTACACAGCTGGAGTGTGTGGCAGCACAGTAGCTAATAACAGAGCTATTTCCTTGCCAGAGATTTAACATATAACTTATGCTCTCAACAGACTGGATATTAGTCATTGCAATTAATTGCTACTCATTAGTCTTGCTCTTCTTCTACACCTCCCAAGTATTGCTGAAGGTCTGTGTGAATGTGATTCTTTGTTCTTTCGCTCTTCCCCTTCATTTCCCACTTTGTTTCACTGCACTCTTGCCTCCCCCTCCTGCCCACCTGTTTGGCCTCTGTTCTGCTGATACTTCTAATGGGGTGAAGAGAGGGAAGACTCCCTCTCACCCTGCTGTCAGGACAACTGGAGATGTCAGCTGGGGCCAAAATAGCCCCATGTAGTGGGCTAAATATACTACAGAACCTCTTGCGCTACATTCTGCACACAGACAACCACTGGCTCCGACCAGCCAGCCGCTAGATAGCTTCACCCTCTTTCTGCCAGCCATCCAGAGGAGAGATAATGATTAACATTACTGGTGATCATCTGGGAGCTTACTTTGGCGGAAGAAGACATTCCCTCCTTGGTTTTACTGCCTCCTCCCAAGTCCTGGCCCTGACCCCTTCCACCCCCACTCCCACATATGCCATCCAGCCACCTGGTCTCTTACATACTCAGCTTGTCCTGCCAGCTCCAGGACAGCTGGGAAGAAGGAGACAGTGAAGGAGTTTTGGACTGAGCCTCCAGTGAACCTAGATACTGTCATACCTCTGGAAGAATGCAGTTCACAGACTATGTAACAGCCCTGACACACGTAGTATGATTTGATCTCTACACTGTATGCTAAGGTGGATCTTCAGGTCAGAGTTACCAGACAATGGTGGAGTTTATGACATGCGCTAGTTGCTGTCATATACTTTGTGCAGGAATTGTTAGGTATTGCCTGTTTGAAAAGCTGGATGCAGTTGTCTCTATGCGGGTACTCTGTGTAAATGGAAGACTAAAGGTTAACATTTGCCCCATGGTAAAGTCTTAATTTGGGTTGTGATCCAGTTGCCGTGGCTGGGTAGTAATCCAGAGCGTCATGCAAACAAAGAAAGGTTACTCGGAGAGACCTAAATGTTAGCCAGGTGGTGTAGACCTCAATAGAGATGCTGTCACTGGTCAAGCCGTGAGTGGACACACATAAACATCAACACACGCATGAGCACACACAAACACACAGACATAGTCAGGAGGTACGGGGCCTTTGTGAATAGTTTCCATGGGAGAGAGTCTCCCACACTGACATGACCATCCTATGAGTCAGAAATAAACTGTTAAAGTTTCTCCATCTGTGTGACAGATAGATACCACAGATACTTCCCAAAGGCCTGTCATTATATATTTGTTCCTCTTTGCCTGTTATCCCTTTCAAGTATAACATTTGCACTGTTGAAATGTTATGAATATAGATTTCATGTGGCTGTTAACCACTGCTGGTTAGGTCTATGACTTATTGAAAGCATGCCTAACCTAATCCAATGCTAAAAGGCTAGCCGTATGCTAAAATACGACCTGCCTCCTTGGTCAGTGGCATTTCCCACATGGGCAAGAGTAGTGTGCAATGAGGACCAATGCGCTTGTCGCGTTAAATATGCAGAGCACCTCCTCAAGGCCAGAGTGAAGTAGCGAGAGTGGCAAGCCACCAGAGTAGATTTAACCTGTCGCAAAAGATCTCCAAACTCTGTAAGGTACAGCTGCACTGTTATTGCCTGTACATGACAATAACATGGTGTTATATCAAGATTTATTGGCAAGTTTATAGAGACAGGATATGTCTTAACCAGACCCATAACGTATAGTATTGAACAAGACGACAAAGTATCACTTTGGAGGATCCTTTACCATGGACATTATGAAGAGAAAAATGAGATGTTAAAATCCAGTGTTTCCGCCCCTATTATATACTTAAGTTGTTATTAAACCCCACAGAGGCTGAGGGGCTCTAGATGTCTTTATATTCTTCTCTTCTATGGGGGGCTGTAAAAATAGCACTTGGCTCAAGCTAGGTGTCAAAGGTTTTCTCCTCTCTCCCTTCTTTCTCCTTCTTCTCCCAGCTCTGTCTTCTGTCCATCTCTCTCCTTCTCTCCCCTGTCCCCCCATCACCTCAGTCTTCCTCTTTCTTTCTCCACACCCCCCCAAACCCTTTCCTTCTTTTTTCCCTTTCTCCCCTCTTTTCCTCTCGCTTCTCCCCCCTCCTCTTCATCTCTCCCTGTGGTATTAGCGGGGCCACATGTTGCTGGCCTCTCCTGGTGGTGTGAGCCCCACGGCAGGCCCTGGCTCCAGGCTGACGCGTAGCTCGGTGTGTGTGTGTGTGTGTGTGTGTGTGTGTGTGTGTGTGTGTGTGTGTGTGTGTGTGTGTGTGTGTGTGTGTGTGTGTGTGTGTGTGTGTGGATGAGAGGGAGACTGTAATGTGTGCCTGCTTGCCTAGGAGTGAGGCTGTGTGTGTGTGTGTGTGTGCATGTGTGTGTGTGTGAGGCCGCTAACACAGTAACCTGATAGTGGTGCGGCTGAGCAGTACAGAGCGGAGCAGTGCTGTGATTTATCCCGCGGGCTCAGCAGATGGCTGCAACAGGAGTTTGTTTAAGTTTGCTTCAGAGCCGGGCAACCAGCCAGGAGCATAGAAAGGGCCTGCCAGAAAAATGTTCACTGACTCTGGATGCCTAACCACACTACTCCCCCTCTCTCCCTACTGCCTTCCCCTAACCCCTCACAGCCCCCTCAGTCCAACACACACACATACACACACATGCTCACATGCTCTTGCAGACTTTCTGTCGCTACTCTCCTTTTACCCCTCTCTAATTTCTTTCTTTCCTCCCATCTGCTTCACACTCATGCTTACATACATACAGTGTGCACACACACAAACACACACGCTAGTTTGTGCATGCTTCTATGTTCTGTTGGCAACATCCTTGATGCAAACATGATCTCACACCTCAGGAGGGGGCTTTAAAGACTGTCCATTGTGGTGGGGGGTCCTCTGAACACAACCATATGACCAGCGCCTTACTGCATTTCATACTGGAAAAGAGAAGGATCTCTGCAGCATGAACACTAACAGAAGCACATGCAGAGCCACGCAAAAATTTGCAATGTGCACACATAGCAGATGATTTACTAAATAGAGTCCAGTTGGGTTTTGATGTCCGTGCATTACCTTTCCCTCTCTAGCCGTGATTCAAGCTCTGGGTGTCTGTTTTTAAAGGTGATGACAAGTCCTGTCAGATCGCTTCAGGTCACCCAGGTGATAACTCTTGACCTCCCACTCCACACATCAGCCTTGTTTTTTCTGCCTTATCTCTCCATGGTCCGTTCCTTGTCTTTTCCTCTTCTTCATATACAGTATTCCTCTTCTAGGCACAGAATTAAGCAACAAAAATTCAAGGTGACTATGTCTAAATCAGATGAAGCAGCAGAAATCAAAGCAGACAGTACGATACTGGGTAGTGAATCAGTTTTTTTGCGACTGACTTGGTGTGCAGAGGTTGGGGAAGATTTTTCTAGTTTATTTATATATAAATATATATACTGTTTACTGTTAGCTTTTGTACTTCAACCACAATCCAATTTCATCCAATGTCCTAAATCATGTTTGTATCAAAATCAAAATATCTGAGTAATCCAACTAGTGTTTTACCAATAAGTCCTTCAACCTTTAAACCCACAAAGTGTCTCATACTATATCAGCCATATGTGTTGTATGATTGCATTTGTATTTTCATCAATAAAATCACTATTATCCCTTGTGCATTTTGATGCAGCGGCATTTTGTTTCTGTGTATGCATACATACAGTACATATTGTAGGTAGAGTGTCCTACTCATCACCTTATCAGGGTAAAATCTTTGAAAGATAATTATTAAAGATAAACTGTGAGGCCACATGACCTTATGAATATCTGAGCCAGCCTTTTCCCAGACTTCTATATTTTATTCATTAAAGATTCTTAAAGGTTACTATCAAGCCGTGACTAACTTCGGCCAGGGTTTGTGTGTGTTCTTATAAATGCATGTGTATGTGTTGTATAATGTAATAGTTCCATAAACACTCACATGTTCCTTATTTTCTCTATTTCTCCTCTTAATTGATAAAAATCTTTTTTCATTTCATGTTTTCATATCTCCTTACTCTTCTCTGTAGACCTGTTTACTGAGATCTTTCTATTTTCCAGTTCACCCCGGGTTAGTTACATCCACCAGGTCTCTTTCTCTCACTACCGTGTGTATTTGATCACTGTTGCTGCTGAAGTTTCTCTGTTTCTTTCACACCCTGTCTCCTAACCTCTGTCCATTGTTATCACTGGCTGGGCAGTCAGTAATACTGATAGTATTAAAGGAGAGAGAAAATAGAAGGTCACTATTATGGACTTCAGCTGTGCAGTCACTAAATCCAAACATAAACTATGGAAGGAGGGGACATCCTTGTGTGTATGTATGTTTGTCTGACTAATTGTGGTGTCTGTCAGGGCCACTGTGCTTTGGCACAGATCCTTATTTCCTCTAAAGCAACATAAATCATTCCTACTGCTTGTTGTGCCTTCAGGTCAGAGACACACAGCTCAATGTTATCTGTGTTGTGTAAGCCCATAGGAGTTTGTTAAGGATAAGAGTGGCATGTTTGAGTTCCTGGAGGTATCAAATGCATGCAGAACTTTAATCAGCTTTCTTGCATTATGGGTTTTCTACTTTTACATATTGGTTGGTGGACAGAAATGTAGAAGCATTTGAGTAGGAAAGAGGGCAGTTAATTGGTCATGATTACAGTAGTCCATGTAGTCTCAGTTTTTCCAAATGCCAGGAGATCCACTGATATTTAAAACATGAGAGTGGAGTCACTCCAGAAAAGGACAGAGGTGTTGTGGCAGTTTCCAGCTTTGGTATTAACTTTAAAACCATCATCAGGGGCAGGTAAAGATGTCAGGAAACAGCAATAATAACAGGTGTGTCAGCTGATTATTCATTTGCAGTAATCAGGCTGTTGATGCTACAATCCTAAACTGTTTTTAAGATGTCTGTATGTTGTGTTTCTCCAAATTACAACAAAAAAGATGAATAATTTGTGAAGATATAATGTACAGGGGGGATAACTTGATACTCTCCTTAGTGTAGCCTGTAATCATACTGTAAGATTGAATATGTTGGTAGCTGACCTGTGATGGCACCTGTTTATTTTAATCAACAACGAAATACCCACCTCATACCAACTACGCAATTTTTACGTTAAATTGACAAGAAAAAAAACAGCTTTATTTATGTTTTTTGCTGATAGTCATCTGTAACTTTAAAGAGAGCAAATTATAGTATGCCACCTTTGTGTTGGTTTCTATAGTAACAGGAGCTTGCTCTGTTCATTACTTGAAAGTGCTACCACAATCAACGCTTCAACACAATTATTCCTGTGATCTTTGGGGAGACCTCTCTGTATGACACCCCCTCTCTGCTACTCCACAGGTCTTTTTGAAAACCTCTTCAAATGCAGACAAGCTACACCTCAAAACAGAGCAGACAGAGAGAGAGACGGGTAAAGAAGAGAGAATTCTTTATTAGGGCTTCATATCCGCCTGCAGCCCTGCTCCTTGATACCCTCTGAGGAAAGGAAGTGAGTGGGTCACAGGTCAGGTAGCTTAGCAGCTCACTAATGAATATTTATCTGTAAAGGTTACACTCAGTCGACACAAATGTGCTTCTGCCAGAATTATTACCTAAGTGTGCTTGTGTCCACTCATTACCTTCATATGCTATTGTATGCATTGTAGTATAAGGCCATACAATAAAATTGCAGCTGTAGCTATGATATTAGAACTATTTGAGGCACCCTTTCACCCAAGCACCCTTCACCACTGTCACAAAATTTTGACCAGAAATTGAGGAACATTTCTAAAAATATTGAATGTCGAATATCTGATATGATGTTTCAAAGCCATCTCCACACTGTAGGGAATAAAATGTGCTGAAGTCTTAATGTACTTATTTATTATTTTGTTAGCCTAAAACTGGTCAAATACTAGCATATACTAGCTCCAGCTCATACAATTCCCACCATTTGTCAGTCTTTAATTGTAGAATATATACTCAAAACAGGTTGCTAAAACCCACAAATTCAAAAATACATAAATAAAATACAATGCACATGACCTAACTGTTCTCATTGTTAGATACTATGGCCGTGATTAGAAAGTGAAAAATATGCCACTGCTAATGAAATCAACTCTCAGTTTATGTACCTTTTGACTTGCAAATAACCAATATTTTCTTTTATGAAGTGATTTCCAATGTGGTTGAGATACTTATTTCTGTGGAAATTAAAGGTTGTATTTGATTTCTCATAAAAACTATTGGAAAATAAATACTTAGTCTGTCACACCAGACACCCATCATGGTACAGAGGGATCAAACAGAAAACAGCCTATTTCATGAACGTGTTTTGTGTTAAATTTTGTCCACCTGTTAGTTTGCCTGCGGAGAAGAGTAAGGACAGCAATTTCTACAAACCAGAGCCCCAGACAGACTGACGCTGGCTGAGCAGTGATCAGATGCTGTTTGACTTCCACTCAATATGGAACATGTGTCCTTAGTGGTGGATTGATAGCAGGCTTTGGATAGGCTCCCACACTGCACAGCTCCGCAGGTGTCAGAGTTGTTCAGTATTGTGTATAAGCTTGTAATTGTTTGAGAAAGAAACAGTGTGTGTTCATGTTTGTGTGTACACGTGAGAGCATTTTGAGCGCTGGAGCGTCTTGAGTATGAGTATCTCAGTGGTGATCAAAGCTGTCTTTCTCTGTTGTTTTTCTGTACTTGGCTGAGTCTGTGTGCATGGAGTCTGAGCTACTTTTATGGAGTGTTGCTGAGCCGGTCAGTGGCCTGATCCTGCATGCATGGCTGTGGTCCTGTTGGCCCTCTGTGGTAGGCTGTTAAAACTGACTGAGAGCTGTGCTTTACAAGCTGCTATACATCAACCTATAGACCTGTTGCAACTGTGGGAACACAGACACATTAGTGTGTGTGTGTGTGTGTGTGTGTGTGTGTGTGTGTGTGTGTGTGTGTGTGTGTGTGTGTGTGTGTGTGTCTATGTATGAGAGTCGGAGAGTAGTGGGGGTCGGCATGGAGCAGAAACAGGGCCTGTCGCTGAACGATAAGGCCTGCTGACCTTGTAACCTGTAGTTGCTGTGACGAGGTCATCTCAAATTACACCTAGCCAAATGTTCCCTGTCTGCAAGCATTAAAACAGGAAGGTCCAAGCTCTGGAACAGAAACCTTTTCTACCCTGATGATTGATGATGGTCTTCTGTCCAACCTTATGTTCAAGAAACACAGACAAATGGACAAATACATTCTCATAGGGCACACAGAGCAGGCCTGGGAATCAGAGGGTAACCCATGATATCATACTATCACAATATTTTGCTCATGATAACAATAGCATTACGGTGCATGCTCTGTCTAACTTTAGGAGGAAAGCTAGCAGGAAGATATCCTAAATTGGCAAAATCTTTTTTGCAAAATCGTTTGTCAAACATATGCCGTATTTATTTACTGCATTACGAGGTGCTTTCTGTTTTATAGAGGTTTATAGAAAACAAAAATGACACAGTGTGCACCAGTGTTGAATAGAGGCAAAGGCTACATGCCAGATGTCTGCAGTTAAGGCAGGAAACACCTCTGCCTAAATATAACAACAGACCACACTGGTGCGTAGTGTATCAGGAAATACTTTATTATCTTGACCAGTACCATAATATATTGCAGTATTGATTATTATGTCTCAACATTAATCTAGTACACCAACCAGAAAAGTTGAGTTCACTTATTTTTTAATTTGTTACAATGCCATGGAGCCTACATGGCCCAACCAAACTGGGATTAAAGTTAATAACAATAAAGACTATTGCTGCATAAGATGACTAATCTTTGTGGTGGCTGTAGCTCAGGTATAGGAGCAACTTAGCTATTAATTGTAGATTTGACGGCTTGATCGCTGTCTTCACATGTCAAAATGTCCTTGGGCAAGACTAAAATTGTTTCCCAGACGCAAATTTCTTTGGATAAAAATATCTGCCATATCAATTTAAAGTTTTTTAAAATGGAATTCATCCTGATTTTTCGACATTTCCACCCATAGCCATTGACTGATCATATGTGCAAACCCGAGGTGTATGAAAAGGAGGTATGGGTGAAAGCAGAGTTCCTGTGTGTGTGGTATCGCGTGGCCCAGCCCTGAGGTAAATATTTGAGGACTGCAGGCACCATTAGGAGAGGGTCTGTCTTTGATGGGCTGATTTTCGTGTGAGGCCGAGGATGACGTCAACTTTCCCTCAGAGGATCACAGAGAGACAGCCAGGAAGATTGTGTGTGTGGCGTGTGTGGCGTGTGTGTGTGTGTGTGTATGTTTGTGTCTGTGTGTGTGTGTGTGTGTGTGTGTGTGTGTATCTGCAGTTAATGTGCACGTAATAGCAAAATCTTTTTATTCAGAACAGAGTTGATTAAACTACTGATCTTGTGTGTGAGTTTGTCTGTGTGTGTCTGTGTTTATTGGAAGTTAAATTATCCAGCACTTGGCTTGTGACATCCCCTCAATCACATTTCCTCCACTGCCGCCTGTGGCACCTTGGTTCTGCTCAGTCACGAGCATGCGCATGTTTCAAATACACTGATAGCATTAGAAAGTTATTTTTGTGAGGGACAGTGGTTTCAGTTACTTTTGGATCTTTTTGCTCTCAACAATATTATTGAACGATTAAACAAGTTTAAAGGCCAGACACTGTTTGGACTTACTTTGACACTGATTTTCTTTTTGTATCCCATGAACAGCTGGCAGGAGCTTGTGTACACAGAACTCCCACACAAGCTGCCAAGACTCCTCAGTCTCACTCTCGATCTCTCTACTTTTTTCTTTGTTTCTCCCTCCTTTATTCTGATTCTTAATTTTAAATCTTCCTCCTCCTCACTCCGTCTCCCTTTCAGTGCAGAGCAAGCCAATCTTTTCTGGCGCCGATGCCACTTTATTTTTCCCTCGGGAGGAGTCAGATTTATTGGTCCAATGTTTATTTTTATAACTAATTTTAGTTTTTCATTACTTAAGTATTGACAATAGCAGAGTGGCTTTATTTCATGTTCAGGGGTAAAAGGTAGTCAGTGGTGTGAACTGCACAGCAGGAGAGCTGGGTACAGTACACTTGCATGTGTGTGGGTGTGTGCATGTTAGTGCAGAGTCCAAGCACAGATGTTCTAAAAGGCTCCAGTTTTTAGGCAGTAGTTCTCCCTCTTCCCTTGCAGAAAAAGGGAAGTGTCTAATAAAAGGCGGGTGTATGAGACAGGGTGAGTCATACACACACGCACAGAAAGAGGGAGAAAGAGTTGGCCTCCCTCGATCTCTCTGAGCTTGTGAGTGAGAGAGCGAGGCAGGAAGCAGGGAGGGAGGCTGTGCCAAGCTGGAGCTGAATTCCTGCCAAGAGTCTACTTGTTTGCTCGTCTGGCTGGAGCCAGAGGCTGACCTTATTAGCTAGGAGGGCAGCCGTCTTATTAAAACACATCTGGCGCTCAGGGAGCCCAAATAGTCCTCATATTGTCTTCCTGCTTGCTCCTGACCTTGCGTTACCTAGCAGGAATGCTGACAAGGGCTTCACGCATCTGTTGAGAGTTTCACCAGGGTCTTTCTCCCCCTTCTTTCCTCCCTCCTCCCCTCCCTTCCACCCTTGCTGTCTTTACTGGCGCCTGCACGGTAGCTCTGTGGGACCTGTTTTTCTTCCTTCCCCCTTTTTCCTTTTCCACACACCACCCCTCAACACCGCCACCACTTTTCGGCGTAGCGTCCTGGTACCCCCCATGGAGAGACTTTTTTTTCCTACCAGGTTGCTGTGTCGATACAAATATTCCTGTGTGTATATGTTTTATGAGGGGCTGTTACCTGGTCCTGTTTAAATAGCTCTTTGCTGGTTATTTTAAAGTGTGAATGGTGCCATGTCCTGGGGCTGCTAGCTACTCTTTATTGTCTGATTGGAGAGGGGGGCTTTTTTTTATAGTATCAACAGTTTCTTACAAGAGTGGAGCTGTGGGTAGGGATACAGAGACTTAAGCTGTTACTGCACAGGAACCAGATCCCAGCAGGCTCCACAATGAATAAACTCCAATCACATGGAGTTTGTGTGCTGCATTCACTTTGTACACAATGCAATGAAGATTTGTGCTAGTTTTTTGCTGTGGGCCCCCTCCCATGTAGAAAATTTTAATTCAAAGCATATTTTTTGGCTGTGTCAGATGTTGCCTGCGAGAGATCTGCCTTAGTGATCCTTGCAGCAAAGGTCTAGTTTGACCGCTGCTCACTGGCCTGGAAACAACACTATCATTACCAGACTTAACACCTGTAAGTACCATAAAGCTGCTGCAGATGGAAGTGAAGTGGTCCACTTTACACACCACTGTTACAGTCACTGATTTTTCTCCCCCACCACAGTAGTTTAAATCCCTTTCACTTGCTCCATGGTGTAAAATCTATGTGTTGGTCTAGTGCCAATACTTTGCAGCATGCTCAATTTGTGTCTGTGTTGCACTGGTAACTGTTCCTGCTCGTGTGACCCCTCAGCATCCTCTGGTTTGAGGTCAACCCCCTGACCTTGGCCCCTTAAACACACATCAGACCTCCCAAAAGCCCACCAGGTCACTACCTATTACATTCTCGATCCCCTAGCCTTATGTACCCCCTACTCTCTTTTCCTCTTCTCTCCTGTTTAAGAAGTGAGAAGAAAAAAAATGGATGTAAAAATGAGAGAGACAAGGAGAGGGTTGGCCTGTTGATTTTTCCTCTGTGTTGAGCAGCTGTTGTGACACTGTGGGAAATTACGAAGTCTTTAAATAGATGAATATGATCTATATCAGTTTCCACTAGCAAGCGATGTGTGTTTACAGTGACGAAATCAAAGCCTATATATGCTGTGCTGAACATCTGTTGAAGCTGATGAAGTCTGGACTCACTCATCTAACATCTTCTTCATAATTTCACTTATTCCCCTTCTCTCGCTCCCTCTTCTCTCTACATCCTCTGGCTACACTGGGGATCTTGTTTTCTATTTCATCTGTCTGGCGTGCGTGTGCAAAAGCTATGCTTTTGTGCATGATGCAGCATATGCGTGGTTTTGCTCCGTCTCCACACCCATCAGCTCTGTGTATGTCTTCATTTTTCTGAGACTGACTTGCGTTCCCAGCGTAACACCATAGTAAGTGATGTGCCATTTACAAACTTGCATATGTTCCCTCTGATGATTCACATCTTATACTCCGTCTTTATCTTCTCAGCCTTTCGTTTCGCTCCGCCAGGTGCCACTATGACTCACGTTTTTGCTGCGTGCATGTGTGTTTTTGTCTGATCTCTGATGCAGAACAGAGCAGTCACCTCTGGGGATCTGCATTTAGTTTACACACACAGCCTTACACAATAACACACGCTCATGATCTGCAAAAGCTCTGTCACCAACTGGATGCTCTGCTCCGACTGGCTGCCAGCCCATTTTGTGTTACAAACATCACTGCTGAAAATTGCGCTGCAGTAAGGAATTATCTCTAGCCTGGGGTTGACAGACACACACACACACACACACACACACACACACACACACACACACACACACAGAGGTGAACATTGTCCCTGATAACAAGAAGGGGGGAAATCAACAAACACAGATATATAGAATAGCACTATATTGTGTCACTATCAAGTGTAGCTGGTAAAGCAATTAGAGCTCTTGACCAAGTCTGACCACCAACTCTTTCATCTTCCTTTTTAACACACACACACAAACACACGCACGCACGCACGCACAGCCCAAGGCCTCTGGCAAAAGCTTTATTTTATTTCCTCTCAGGCTGTTAGTGAACTTTATTGGCTCCAAATCTTTTTTTTTACGCTCATCTCTGCTGCTGTGTTTGTTTAGTGCACGTGTATAGCCACACATACACGCGCCATGCATAGACATACCACTGAACGAGAGAGAGAGAGAGAGAGAGAGAGAGAGAGATAGAAAGACAGTACATAGAGAGAGAAAGAGAGAGAGAGTTGACCGGACAGACCCTGCATCCTCTGGGGAGATTCCTGACATTCCTCTGCTTCCCTGCCCACTACAAAGAGATCCATTCCCCAAGGCACATCACAGCTCTGCCCTGTTACACAGGCACACACATGAAGAAATCTTCCTTAAACCTGTTTCAGAGGCTCTTTTGCAACCGTAAAATCTAATTACTAAAGCTAAAACAGCTAATCTAAACAAGTAAAGTAAGATGGATCAATGCCGTCTTCAGTGTAGATTGTAGTGTGTGTGTATTCGGGGCTGCATATGTGCTTGGGTGTGTGTCTTTAATGGGGTGGGTTGTAAAGTGGGGGTCTCTTCCTCCCTCCATTGATAGAATAAATAACAGAGCTTCCTCCCTCTGCTCTCTGACTCTTCCTGTTGTCCCCCTGGTAGGGAGGAAAAGACATGCCACTTCCATACCTGTCTCACTCTATTTTTTAAACTTTTTCAGTTTAACTTGAAACTTGCTTTATCTGAGGTGGGATTAAAATCCTCATCTGTTTTGTCAAGGTCTAGAGAGAGAAAATTAGGAAATAAAAAAAGAAGAAGACATGATGAAATGATGAAAATAAGTTGAAAAAAACACTGTAAGAATAGAGTCAACATCAGTTTTGAAGAAAAGACACATATAAATATCTCCATTTTCTATCTATCATGTATTATAGGTACATTCATACAGGCTACGGTGGTGTTTGTGTTAACTGCAAATGGATTATACCTGTATGGCTTTACAGGACATTTGTGTGTGCGTGTGTGTGTGTGTGTGTTTGTGTGTGTGTGTGTGTGTGGTGGCCAGGTCCTCAGCATGGGAACAGCTGTTTGGAGCAGCGCTGGCCACACACACATGGGTCTGATTAGCACTTGGTGACTCCCTCTCTCTCTCTCCCTCCCTGCTCACTTCCCTCCCTTTGCAGCGGGGGCCGCGGCATGCTGGCGGCACCAATAATTTTAATGCCTAGTCTGAGTCTACCAGGAGCACATGCATCTGTGCGCGCGCACGCACACACACACACACACACACACACACAAACGTACACAGCCACAGAGTCTTGCCAAGAGAGGGAGCAGAAAGCTCTCATGCCTTGATCTGCTCTTTTCCTTTTTCCTCCCCCTCCCCCCCTCCATTTACCCCTGACCTTCTCCTCTCCCTCCTCCTCCTCCTCCTCTTCCTCCTTCCCACTCCACCACAGATGTTCTACCTTAACAAGTTCAGAGTTGACATGTGGGGGTCTTCATGCCCTGTACTGCTGTACACTAATCCCCTTGTAAAAGTTATATATTGCTCTTGCCTCTTTTTTTTCTCCCTTTCCCTCCCTGTCTTTCTTTTGGCAGATCCCTCCATCTGTTGGTATGTCTTTTTGTCTTAATGGAACAATTTAATGACTTCACATGTTGCATTTTAATGTAAAAATTTGATCCTTTGATCCTTGGTCTTCTGTTGTCTTGTTGTCTGGGTTTGACTTACTTAATCACCTGCCATTTGAAAACTGGGTCTTTGTTTATGTGTTTTAACTATTTTTAAACATGTTGACCTGACAAAGATCCAACTGGGATCAGAACAGTGTCTATGTAATAAAAATGGGGTTTGGAATGTGCAGGCGTTACTTTTTTCATCAGTGCTGTTTTCCACTAACCTTGCACCTACATATAATGTGTGTATAACAATGCTGTCCTTCTGTTGTTTATTAAATAATGGAACAATTTAATGACTTCACTGGTGTAACAGGAATTTAGCTGTAACAGTAAACAAAAGTCTAGTTTTATCTATCTATCTATCTATCTATCTATCTATCTATCTATCTATCTATCTATCTATCTATCTATCTATCTATCTATCTATCTATCTAGTACCAGCAAACATTTATCTCTGTCCTCTCTGATATTGCAGTCCAGGAGAAAATGTCTTTGCAAGGCAGATTCCACATGGAGCAGATAAGAGAGGAGTGGGTGTAATAACTCACAGAGGTAGATACTGTAAGTGTGTGAGAATGAGAGAAGGGTGGAGAGGGAAGTCTGTGAGAAAGTTTGAGAAGTTAAATCGTAAGTTAAGTCGTAGGTGTTGGGACAGGAGGAGGAGGATGAAGAGGTGGGATAAGATGGTAAATGATCAGAAGGGAGTAAAGAACCAAATACAGCGGGATGGGGCAAAAGGATCACATGCAAGGGAGAGCAAATGGGAGAGAAGGAGGGAGAAGAAAAGTGCCCACCATGACTCATCAATCTGGCTCCACTTACAGCACAGCCTCAGTATCTGTGTGTGTGTGTGTGTGTGTGGGGGGGGGTACTTGTTCTTATATCCTGGTGGGGACTCTAACCTGAATGCTCACTAACATATGGGCACTCATGTTACCAGAGGGACAAAAATTGAGGTCCCCAAGGGGGGAGAGTGCTTTTTGAGGCTTAAGACTTAGTTTTAGGGTTAAGGTCAGAACTAGGTTTAGGTCAGGGCTAGGATTAGACATTTATTTGTGATGGTTAAGGTTAGGTTAAGGGGCATTATGTCATTGAATGTCCCCATATTGGAACAATCTGTGTGTGTGTGTGTGTGTGTGTGTGTGTGAAGATATAAAAAGTGTATTTTTTGGGTGTATTACTTGAACAAAAGCAAGACCTTAACATGAACCTTTAAGTAGGGTGAACTGAGTGTCAAGTACAGTAGTTGTTATGTGAGTTAAAAATGAAATATAATGAATACAATGTCCATTCAAATGCAATTGTGTTTTATTTGTGCAGTAAAACGTGTCGCCAACCACAAGGAAGAAACAACATACACACAATTCACTGCATAACCTTTCTAAGATGAGACATATAAACATGTATTCATGTAAAAATAATTGCACAGTGCACAATATTAATGTTTGAGTAAATGTGACATCAGTCTTTGTCCTCAGGGCTTTGGGTTTTGGCAAGCTGTTATGAATTTTGATGCTATTATATCCCGACTTTCCTTTTTTCCGTGGGTCTCTCCATCTATCTCTCTTTTCCTCTCTCTGTACCATATGTAGTGCTTCCTGTCAGGAAGTGCCGTGTGACAGACAGACATTCGGTTAGAGGATACTTTGGGACCTTGTGGCCGACTCCAGAGATCAAAACCACCAGCGTCTGCCGTCACCACTAGATTTGTTACCAGTAACTGCAGTCTGGACAGATTTTCTGTTTCGGTTTTCCGCTGCTGGAGACATCTTTTCTTTTTTAACGGCTGTCATGGAATTTATAAGTCATCCTCATTTTCGCATGAACCAGCAGGAACTGAGTTTGTCATTTTCTTTTTTTTTTTTTAAACTCCATGTCAATATCATTAGTGGTTATCACAGGATGCGAGTGCTCCCTGTCAGTTGCAGTATATTGTTTTCTGAATGTGTAATGATATAATTAGCCACCAGATGGTGTTAGTGCTCCACTCTGGAGAGGTCTGATGCTGGACAAACACAGAGGTAGAAATCCCCAATTAGTTAAAAATGGAGACTACCTTGGGTACAAAGGGAGGTTGTAGATGCAGGTTTTTGTTGTTTATTTAAAGCAGACTGAAAGTAATTGCCTGGGCTCCGGCGTCTGTGTGTGTGTGTGTTTATATTTTCATGTCCATTTGTGTGTGAGAAAATTAGCTTCCTTGTGCAACAGTTAAAGTCATTCTGTACCACTGGGTGGCTTGGAAAGTGTGCATGAATGTATGTGTGGTTTTGAGGAATGGGGATATAGAGCAGCTGTTTAAATGCTTTTTGCAGTAATTGCTGTTATGTGTGTGTGTGTGGTGTGCATTTGTGTGGTGTATGGTGTCATCACTTGGGCTGTGTTGTGGTAGACTCTCGGCTCCACACACCAGGCAAGTCTGTAATTACTCAAGCCAATGCTCATACACACTGTAAGCTTGTAGATTCTGTGGTCCTCGTTCTCTTTCTCTCTCTCTCTCCCAACTGTCTCTATATCGCTTTCCCCTAACTCGCTCTCTCTTTCTCTCCTCTAAACTCTTCCTCTGCGATTCCCAGTATGGTCGCAGCGCCGGTTTGGCCATGAGATCTGTCTCCTGTGTTTTGGAATGCGACGGTGCTTCTGGCCGATTCACCCGCCCGCTCATGCTTCACTGGCAACACACGCACATGCACGCGCACACACACACACACACACACACACACACACACACAGAGGTATCATCAATGTACTGGCTTCTCTGACCAACTTGACTCAGCCAACAAGCCAATTACACATGACTCTTTTCAGATACACACATTCTAAGCAGTGAGGTAACACATACCAGCCAGGTTTGGAAATTGTCCTGTCAGCACTGTGCTCTCTGTGTGTGTGTGTGCGTGCGTGCGTGCGTGCGTGCGTGCGTGTTTGTGTGTGCGTGTGTGCGTGTGTGCGTGTGTGCGTGCGTGCGTGCGCGTGCGTGCGTGCATGTTCAAACCAGTGGCTGGTTCACTACAGCCACATCTGGGATTGCACATAGTTGCCCACAACCTGTTTGACCACTAACCTCCCAATCTTGATATTAACACAGACAAAACATCAATTACCTCCAGGTCCCTCTGCCCACTAAAGGCACAAATTTCCAATCTGAGTGTGTGTAGTGTACATTTCTGTTCTGCATGATGCCAGCAGGGGTGTCTTTGCTTGTGTATCAGTGATACCCCTGTTAGTATTTATTTGTTGGCGTATGTGTGTCAGTGCTCCTGTGTAGTTCCTGCCAGCTGCCGTCAGAGGACAAGAGGCTAAGCTACATCTCTAACCAGTTTGAGAACCCCCTATCTCTGCTCACACAGACTGGGTCACTGAGCGCGCACCCACGTATGCACAAACCAACACACACACACAAACTCACTAACAGTGAAGAGCACATATGCTTATGCATTCAGTTGATGTATATTCCCTTTTTGCAGTCTCCCTTTCTCTCTCGCTCTTTAACACACACACACACACACACACACACACACACACACACACACAAACATACTTGTACTCATATCTTTATGAGGACACTCAATGCATTTCCTAGCCCCTTACCTAACTTCAACCATAACAACTAAATGCCTAACCCCAACCCCTTAACCTAACCTTAACATGATTCTAACCTGAACCCTAAAACCAAAGTTGCGAGGACCAGCCAAAATGTCCTCATTTTCCCCAAATCTCTTCACTCCGTAAAGTCTGTAACTCAACGTGGTCCTCATAAAAATAGAAGTACAAGTACACACACACACACACACACACACGCACACACAGATTCCCTCTCCCAGCGTGGCTAAACTAGATTAGTGTGTATAAAGGCTCATAATCCCTGCTGCCTCCCTAGCAGGCAGATTGGAGCCTGTCCTCCAAATTAGGCTGGCCTCTCTGGGTGATGAGAGGCTGCCAGCAAGGGTCCACTGTATTCGTGTGTGCGTGTGTGCAATTTTGCATTTGTATATGTGCTGTGAAGCACATGTCTCCAGCTGCTGTGTCACTTGTCCACACGTAGACATTCATCCAAAGGAAAGGACTTAGGAAGATTGCACTACAGAACGAGTGGCACGGTGTTTGGTTTGCAAAATATCACATGACAAAAGTTGATGGTTGAATGTGCAAAAAATAAACAGGAGCAGTCTAAACTTAACAGCAAGATTTGCTTGTTAAAGGGTGTGTCAGCTTGTAATGTCCTCTGGCTTTGTTTATTCCTTTGAAGAGGTGTGTTAACGTTTTCTGGGGTGCTGTTTGCAATGCTAACATGTGGGACTTGGTATAAAACTTAGACCCGGTGTGCATGACTCCACTGTTTATTAGGGGAAGTTTTGAAATCTCAATGTGGTTTAGCTATTGTTTGCTGCAGTATTTCCCAGATACTGCAGCCAGATTGTGACGAGATTAGATGACTGTCAAGCAACAAAAAGCACTTCCGCTGAAACCTTAAAATCTCCTTAATGCAAAAATGATTATTAAAAACAGGTGCGCATTAAACAAGGAGAAAACATCTCTTGTACAGATGTATAAGAGATATACATCTGTACATCTCTTGTACATCTGTTTAAGACTCTTGTACATTGGCATGTTCACATATTCTTTGGGCGATTCCTCATTTAAAATCAGCTTTCAGCCACAGCGGTGGTTGTAATAGAATGATATCATAACTGGTAGGTGAGCTGTATCATACAGGTACTGTGAAACTGTTGGCACATACATGATAGGTCCCTCCCTCACTGTGTGGACTAAATCTGTATGCCCTTTGATCCTGAGTTTGGCTGGACTGTGGTACTCTGCTCTCTTATCTATCTCTTTATATTATCTTGTGTTCATCTTTTATCTAAATGTATTTCTTTTACAGATTTTATAACAATGCCTCATTTTCTGATTGTCATTGCTGTCACAGTTGTGTGTGTGTGTGTGTGTGTGTGTGTGTGTGTGTGTGTGTGTGTGTGTGTGTGTGTGTGTGTGTGTGTGTGTGTGTGTGTGCGTGACAGCTATGAGCCAATTCAGTGATGCTTGAACCCTACACACAGGAGGTCATTTGACCTCCTGAACTAGAATGGATATAAAGGCCATTGCATTGTATAACAGGATGATGCACATTGTGATAGAAGACTGACTGTACAAACATTACAGTACATATCATTCCTATATGTAATCATATGTGTAGTCTATTACCTGGTTCATCTCCTTCACTGTCCCCGAGCAATCATGTTTTAACCACTATCAGCAAGACAAATTCCTCTGTACTTGGCAAATAAAATGAGGCTAATTCGGAAGCTTATTCATCCCTGATAAGGTATAAATTATTCTGATTATCCTGATTATAAGAATCATTATCATTACTCTTTTGATTATTGCACTTACCGTTCTCTACTGGTGCACATATGTTTAATCCAGCCCCAGTCTTTATGATGTTGTGAATGTTGTCCTTCCGTTGCCCTCTGTAGTGCTTATCATCATGATTCAGCGGGCTGACTGTTATACCAGGGCTTTATTAGCTATGGGGCAGCACTCTTTGGGGTCTTTAGTGTGCTAATAGTGAAAGGCCCATAGGGAAGCACAATAATTGGTCTTTATTTATGCTGAGTGAAGGCTATGATTAACTAATATCACCCCTGAGTGTATATACACACACACATTAACACACATATGCCGCACACATGCGCATGTGCACCCAAACACACACACATACACACAGATCCCCTTGTATAGCTTGTGTGGTAGTGAGATTGAGTGGAGAATTGAGTATTGAGCTAATCCCTGGTGGCAGGCTGGAAACTCTGTAAAGCCACTGACAGGCAGTTAAAAAAAAAAAGGCATATTGTATGTTCACTTACAGTACCACAGTGAATTGCTAGAGGAGGGGTGATTTTACCGATATAGTTTTTAATGCTTTTGAAACACATCACCAGTAGTGAGTCAATTAAGTGTCAGATAGGCATTAATTCTTCCATGCTGTGTCTGTGTATCAGCAGCAACAGATTACTCTGTTTTCCCCAATGCTGAATGCCATTAAACTGCCAATGGGTCCATAGTATTTCAGTGAGAAAGCAAGGCTGTATGTGAATGTGTGTGCATATGTGTTTATTTTTGTTTTTTGTTTCTCTGCTGCTGCTAATGAGCTGGGGGCAGAAAGGCCACGCTTTGTCTTTTGAAGAGACAGACGGCGAGCGAGGAAAGTGGTGCGTTTTGGGCTGCAGCCTACTAAACTTACACACATGATGGCACTATGCATCATTCACGTTTTGGGTCTGTTGTTCTGCCTCTGTATG
The DNA here is from genome assembly GCF_016859285.1 of Xiphias gladius. Classification (NCBI taxonomy): domain Eukaryota; kingdom Metazoa; phylum Chordata; class Actinopteri; order Istiophoriformes; family Xiphiidae; genus Xiphias; species Xiphias gladius. The sequence continues at coordinate 17,194,101 of NC_053400.1, forward strand.
CAGGGTGTACCCACCTGTGTGTGTGTGTGTGTGTGTGTGTGTGTGTGTGTGTGTGTGTGTGTGTGTGTGTGTGTGTGTGTGTGTGTGTGTGTGTGTGTGTGTGTGTGTGTGTGTGTGTGTGTTATTGTCAAATTGTCAAATCCCCACATCAGCAGTGTTTACTGAAGCTGAAAACAAGGCTGTGCTGTCAGAGCTGAGGTGAGAGAGGATCACAACAACGTGTGTCATTATGGCTCAGCTCCAGCACCACCCCCCCTGTGTGTGTGATTATGATTCCCCCCGGTAGCCTTACAGGTAGCAGTGGTGCGTGTGGGTGCAGGCAAAGCCATTTGTGTGTGTGTGTGTGCATGTGTTACATAGTATGTATGTGCTTTAAAGAGCTTTGTTCACCGGGTTTTGAATTTATTGGCCCAAAAGTGACTGTGTGGCTCTGAAAGGGTCAGTGACTGACATATCAAGAGATTCCAAGCGGACACATTCTTTCACAGCATATAGAAGCTTTTATAATTATATACGCTAGTAATTGCACATGCCCCCACACACATCCATAGGAATGCGTGTATTACACTCAAATAGCTATACAAAGACAAGTTTGTAGTTTTCACCTTGATGTCAGGGCCCTACACTGTAAGCATAAAATTCCTGCAAGCAAATGTGTAAATGTGTAAACGAGAATAGTAGCACTTATAAGAGTAAATGGACCATGAGAAACAGAAAGAGAAATATATGAAATGAGATATGTAGTCTACTTAAGGTTTCAACACAGTTTACTTGACCTTATATGCATTTCTGAGTATTGATGCCAGTTTCAGTCAAAGCACTGAGATTGGCACAGCAGCTGGAAGCTTAATTTCCTAGAGAATTGAAAGATTACAGAATATTCAAGCAACAGCACGCATTAGAAGCATCACCAGAAAACAATAAAAGAGACGGTAAAGAAGAGGGCTCAACCAGTGACGTAAGGAAAGAACTCAACAAGCTGGGCTGTTAGCAGAGGAGAATTTTGACATTAACAGATAAATGACAACAATTGAAGTATCAATAAACTTTCATAGACAATTTCTAACATTTCTGTCGTCCAGATTTTAAAAAGGGAAGCCTCCCTTTGTAACTGTAAATATTTTAGGAATTTTGTCTTCTGGTTCCATTTTAATGTGTGCAGTATAATTATCTTTATTTCAAATACCATGTTTGCATGTGGACATTTAAATTTTGATTTCACTTTAGCCCTAAAGGTTTGAATGCACCCCTGAAACTTGTCACACGCTCCTAAAAATCAGCCTTGAGTCCTGACTGAAGAGCATTCTTTCCTGATGCTGGTGCTGCTGCTGTTCTCAGAGGCAAATGATTACTCAGGAACTCAAGTTAGGTACACATCAGTTTCATCTGCTCCCAACTGACTCCCATTATTGAATTAGGATAACCTGGCCCTTCTCTCCCTTTCCCTACCTCTCTTCTTGCTCTCTTGTTTTTTATATTATTGCATTATCTCCGCCTCCTTAACCCTCTCTCCCTGCTTTATGTGGCCCAGTAATGAGACAGTGACAGATTACCCTAAACCCTACACTCTCTATCTCTACCCCATCTCCCCCCTCTCACACTGAGATAGAGGCTTGCAATGAGCTTCAGTTTGTAAGTGCTGTGTGTGGACGTGCAAGTTATGTATGAAGCTTATGAGCTTGTAAACTCAGTTGACGGCTGTGATATGGTTCATGTGGTACAGATTCTGTTTCTAATCTCATGTCAGACATTTAGTGCCAATTTGCAAGAGAGCTGGCACATGGACTAAAACCCAAGATATGAACACTTTTTACATGATAATGATGCTATCACCTCAGTGCCGTAATAATCCTGGGTTGTAGGCACATGGTTTTCATTAGATTCTGTTAGAGACACCTCGCAATATAATGTGCATGAGTTGGACTTCCATTTTTGATGAACTATCGGTCCCGTCCCCACAGTGACACAGCTGGCTCTAGATAAGGATGCTATATAACATGTTTTTTTATTTTGGAGCCAAGCTTTCACTGCTCCATGTTCCATTTGAGGTTAACCTGCTGTTGAAACAGAGAATTACACTCATTTCATTATTTAGCATTTATCATCAGATTATCAACAGTGGTGGAAGGAGTGTTCAAATCCTTTATTTGAGTAAAAGTAGCAATACCGCACTAAAAATCCTCCATTTCAAATAGAAGTCTTGCATTGTAAATGTTGCCCAAATAAAACTATGAACGTAACAGCAAAATGTACCTAAAGTATCAAAAGTGAAAATGCCTCCTTTAAGTGTTATACCATTATATGTTATTGTAGTGATGCATTAATGTGTAAGCAGCATTTTATTGTTGCAGTTGGTTTATGTGGAGCTACAATAGTTTTACTTTATATACTGTTGGGTAGTTTAATCTACAAGTACGCATATTATTTTATAAGTTAATTGTATGTTAATTTAAGTACCAAGTAACTATAGAAGACAGAAGAATGTAGTGGAGTAAAAAGTACAACATTTTCTTCTGATATGTGGTCAAATACAAGTGTAAAGTAGGAACTGTGGTTGTCCATTGATCACATGGCTGGGGGGTCCGATCCCCAGCTCCCCCGTCCACATGTCCAAGTGTCCTTGGGCAAAACACTGACCCTCAAATTGCACCTGATGGTAAGGCCAGCGCCTTGCATGATAGCACTCTGCCATCATTTTGTGAGTGTGTATATGTGATGTTATTTATGGTAACCATTTTCCATAAAATCGAAAAACACTCAAACTTCTACTTCAGTACAGTATTTGAGTAATTGCACTTGTGCATTGCGCCTTCCCTCTATGATACACCAAATTATCTCTGCAACTGATGAGGAAGATATACTCCTAAAATGCAAACATGATTTTTCAGAAAGCAGGACTCGTCCTTGAATTGTGTTTAATCATACAGTGAGGTGCTCACTCTCTGAGTTACCGGAGTTGTGTACTTAAGTGCATACATTCTGAGCCTTTTTAATACACACACAGCCACACGAATGCATGCCATCATTTAGATGTCAGACAGCTGTGAACTGGCTGAAGAGAAGGAAGAAAACACGTACGCCTGTGTATCACAAGAGAACATATAATGATGTATTGACGTATTGATTATTTGTTGAACCCTTAAACATCTGCAGCACTTACTCTCTCTCACACACACACAGAGGTGTTTGTCTCCCTTTCACTGTCTTTCTTTTCCACCCATTTTCTGTTCCACTTGTTCAGTGTGTTGATCAGTTGTCCTTTAACTGCTAACTGTTGAGGTGTTTATGTACAGCATGTGAGCATTGCCATATGTGTACGATAATGGGTTTGTATGTGTGAGCATGTATTGGACTTTGTATTTGAGAAGAGCTTCAGTAATCCTATTGACAGAGATGCAGCTTTGCTTCAGCTCAGCAGCAGCTGTCTAGTTCGGAGTGGAGGGGTAAAGCTCTCTTTTGCAGCATGGGGGGTGGGGTCGTCTTCATGTTGCTTCCAAGCTCGTTGACCTGTGTCACTGTCATTAAAGGCTATTTTATGTGTCTCTTCCCTCTGTGTTTTTCATTTTCTCCTTTTTTGTATTGTTTTATAAGGCTTTCATGACAGTTAGTCACCGCATTTGTTTGTTTCGAGTGTTTAATATGAGGTTAACTCCACACTCAGACACGCGCTGTACCCCCCTATCCTCCACTCCCGGCAGTGGTCTGCTCCGCCTCTGGCTCAGTGCTGTCTCTGTGTCTGAGAGCACACATTCATTATCTAATCTTCCTCTATGTTTAATTTACAGCCTTGGCTGCTGCTGCCATATGCTCCTTTTGTCTCTGCCTACTAACACACTCTCTGACACAGACACAGACACACACACACACACACACACACACACACACACACACACACACACACACACACACACACACACACACACACACACACACACACACACACACACACACACACACACACACAAACACACACGCACACACAAATACTGTTCTGTGTAGCTTTGCCTCAACCTTCAGCATTAGAAAAAAAAAGCAAAACAAAAACAAACATGCCAAAGACAGCCTGCACACACCCGCCTTTAGCAACACTTCTCAACCTTCCCACAAGCATGTGTTGACACAGATAGAAGTGTGTGTGTCTGGTTATGTATTGGTGTGTGTGTGTGTGTGTGTGTGTGTGTGTGTGTAGTGTCTACTGTGCGGGCGTTCATACAGGGTTGCTCTGAGGGGAGAGACTGACCAGTTTGAGGTGAGAGACCTTTATACTGGCTGGTATTCTTTGCTTTTCATCATTCTGTCTTCGTATTCCAATTGCTTTTTTTTTTTTTTTGCCTCTTTCTGTACCTGTGCACTCTATTGTCTAGATCCTATGAAAGGTGTGATATTTGGTTGCACCTGAAGCACACTTTTTGGTGTGGGTGTTACTCTTTATTCTTCCTCTGTTCTCAGTATGGTGCACTGCAATAGACAAATACTGACATCTCACATTCTGGTGTTCCTGTATATCTGTGCACAGGGTGAGGCAGAGCAGGGCTTGCAGACTGTGTGCTCATCCAGGGGCAGCTAATGCAATGTGAAATATAAATGGGCCAAGAGCAGCCGTGCTGTAGATGAGCACTCCCAAGCCTTTTTACACGGTACTGCTGTATGAAGAGCCCCTATCCTTATTCATTTTCATGGCTCTGCAGTCCCGCTATTGACTTAAAGTGCAGTGATGCAACTACCTACTCTGGTGCATTTGGGAAATATAATGAGCTACAGAGACAGGATTTTAAATGCTGTGGAGTGGTGAGGGCAGACGATGAGAGAGGGTAACGCGTGGAGCGAGAGTGTGTTTCCTTTTTGCTTTGCTCGGGACGAGAGTGAATCGCCGCGTTGTTCTCTGCTCACTTTGTCCCAGCCTCTGCCGTTTTTCTTCCTCTACAGCCTTCTCTCTTTCACAAGCTACTTCCCTTGCTTTCCTGGCCAGTAACACATGTTTTGAAATGACGTATTCACACAGTGAGACACTTTCAGCAGGGGTGTGTGTGAGACAGACACACTGAAAGAGAGTTTGTGGCTAGCAGGGCTTTCTCTGGCTCCAGAGGCCCTGGCCAAGTCAGCGGTGAGGTTTGGCTCACTTCTTTCAACACTGCACATACACTCTTGCACACACAGAGTCATACACACAGTTTCTTTGTCTTTGTCACTTATACCTCTCTTTCTCTTGCACTGACCCATCCAGGTAAGTGCTTTTTTTATTTTATGCACAGTAAGCCCACCCCCTCTGTCGTCCTTGCCCCCCCCAGGCAGTAGATCCCAGCTCGTTTTAATGGTCTGACTGTGTCCTAGGATAAACCCTACGTTGTTCTGCAGTGAGATTCTCCCGTTACATAACACTTCTACAGTACCAAACTCTCTTCCTCTTTCTTTCTTTTCTTTTTTTTCTTTCTTTCGCTGCCTCTCTTTCTCACTCTACAACACGCACAACACAAACTTTCACACACACATAAAAAGAATGCACAGAGTTCCTTCCAGTGCATAACTAGACAAAGAGCCATTGATTTAGCAGGGAGTACAAGGAGTTAGGAGTGATCGATCTTGTCAAGCGCATGGACACGCACTCACAAGGATTGGAAGAGAAGAAATGTGAGATGGATGCCAGGAAGACAGAGAAAAAACGACAGAGAGAGCAGGTTGGGAGGTGTGATCAAGAGATATGGTCTCTTAATGTAGTCACAGGGGCTGTGCTGGGTAGCCATTAATGTGGCCTAAAATACATCACACACCCCAACAGATCCATATGGGATCTCTTCCAGGTGGGCTGCAATTGAGAAGGAGGAGAGGCAGGGGGAGATAGAGGAGAGAGGGGAAGGGGGTGATAGGTGGGGGTGGGAGGGACTGAGATGGAGGTAGGGGATTGATGTATGAACTCTTGTGGAGATTATGCGTGTGTGTCTCTGTGTTGGGGGCATTTTATGGTTAGGTTGAGGTCTGCCTCTTGGGGCCTGCATGTGAGCCAGCTGTGTGCATATTAGTGTGTGTTTGCATGCTAACTCCCCTGCTAACCACACTACCATTTTGAGGGAAAAGCTAACAGCCACTTGTCTGGACTACAGACTACAAAAGACTAACGAGATAAATGGTTTGAGGATCTACAGTGCATCCAGCTAAATGTGTTGCTGATGTCTGAAATAAAACATGTTAAGTGCCTCAGTGTATCATTAGTGCACATTAAGATTGAAAACAGCACTGCATTTAAACAGCACAAGGGGCTGGTGGAGCTGTGTTGCTTCAGGTACCAGTGAGAAATGAAATATAATTCAGAAAGTCCAGTTTGAGGAACAGATCTGTGAATTTGAAGACTTATCAGAATACTCAGACATGATTTCACAACTCACGGGGACAACTATTTTATCTGTGGTTGCAACAATTGTAAGGTAAACAGTAGAAAAACTCTGTTTGTATTACAAAGCAATTCGCCAGGATTGGTCATTGTAGCATCTTGCGAGATGATGTTGCATTGCATTGTGGCAAAAGTTGACCCCTGGTACACCTTTTTTCAGGAGAACTATGATTTGGTATCCCTGCTGCATGACTGGACTGGTCCCATTCAAATGAATGAGGGAGCTGTGTTTTTTCATGCAGGGCTAATGCAGGGGGCAATATAGGGACTTTTACCTCATTTGTTTTTGGTCTGTCATTATTTGTGATAAGTTCTGGCTGTATATACATGATGTTAAGAGAAGTGGATTGATGGTTTGAATTTCAGGGCTGGATACGAGACTGTGGGTGAGAAACTTTCTGTAAACAATTATATCAATATCCCAAGATGCCAAGATGCGTTTTAGCAAAGCAACCCCCAGCAGTTCCAGTAGAGCCTCTCATTGGCCAGCTCTAAAGCAGGGGGGCACAAGATAAATGTGGGGGGGGTTGTGAGATGATGAATGTGGTAGGAAAAGGAAAAAACTAAGTTTTACTCAACATTGTTTTAATTTTTGGGACTTTTCTATAAAATTTGCTTTCTTAGCCTCTAACAGCTTAAATAAAATCATATGAGAAGTTTAGATAGAAAATCATTTTTTGTTGGAAACTAGATAGACATATAATGTGGCAAGTGGCCCCAACTAGACACTGCCTTTTTGTAAGAGGTCACAAGACATAAAGTTTGAGAACTTCTGCTGTAGAGGACTGTGGTTTTGCTGGGCAGCTCCCAGTTATTAATGTAACTGTATGAATGTGAATCAGGGCATCACTGGTAAAGAGCAAATCAACTTTCCCTTAGAAAAATAAAAATAGTAGTTTAACCAAAACTGGAAAGATGTCTTTCTTTCTTCCTTTCTTTCCATTTCTTTTTTGGTTTCTTTCCTTCAGACTCTCCCTCTCTTTCTGTGTCTCAGTCTCTCTCTGTTGTCATTTCCAGTGCTGCTTGTCATCCAGTGACAGCGAGAGCACGAGTCATTGGTTAGCGGAGCCTTTAAAGGAAGCCGCTTTTTTTATGAGCAGACATAAAAACACATGAAGCCGGCGCCTTTTAAAAAGACATCACACCTCCCAAGACAGCTTGGAGAGAGAACAGAAAGAAAGGATGTGTAGAGGTGGTGGAGGTGGAGGTGGGGAGTGGCTGAGGATGCAACGGCTTACCATACAGAGAGTCAAAGCAGCTCACCTTTTCTTGTCTCTTTTCTTTCTTCCCTTTATATCTCCACTATCCTCTTTGTGATTACAAACACAGCCATCTGCTGCATGTCTTGATGGTGAGTGTTAAACATTAGTTTAATTTCATCTGTCCAGATACATGCTGACACACAGATACAACATGTTCTAGCCACAACTTGATGGTGTGTCACAATCCTATGCATCACTGTTGTCTCTCTATGTAATAAAGAACTGCAGATGAGGTTAGTGTCAGCATTCTCCTCCTCCTCACTTAATGTTCAAATCTGTGGAGATGAAGTGATGTGAAGAGTTTCTCTGAGTCATCTCCACCGACTCTTTTACCACACTGCTAAACAGTTAAAGACAGAGACAGAAAAGAACATGGGAACATATGGTATGAGGCTAGATGATTGCAGCATTGTTAGTGAAATGTGTTATCTCCTTATTGTGGCTTGGCACTGTACTCCAGAAGCGGTTTTGAGTTGGTGATTATCTGTCGCATGATGTTCCTCCACAGAGCAGAAGCTGGCACGTGGTGAGGCCTATGGAGACAGAGTTCTGCCCAGGCCAGGGCCCTCCAACTGGCCTGGGGTTTGGAAGCCAGCCCCTTCTCACCATGGAGAACTTCCATAGTTACTGGGGCACAGCTGGGCCCGAGGATCACTGGCATTGCAACAAATTTGTGCTTGTGTGTGTATAATTAGCTGCATCCCGTCTATGAGACTGATAAATATCCCTGTCGATAAGATGGAGTGTGAGATTAGATAAAGCCTTTCTTTCTGTAGGCCAACATTCACTGCATGTATCAAACATCCAGTCTAGTCTTTAGCGTGAGGAAGATAAAACCAGGGATTCTTTGAACTTTTGGGTCTTCTGTATTTCTGATGAGTCTATGAATGAAAAGATTGACGAATAGGAGCGTTAGCCTGTTTTGATAAACCAGTGAGCCACAATTGCATACAGATTTTCGCATTTTGGTCCTAAGATGAAAAGGTATAAATGACTCCCTGTATACTATATAGTGCCTTAAGCCTACATTACCCACAATGTACTCGACCACCAACAGTGTGGTTGGAGATTTGGCTGTGTTATGCTAGTAGTGGCTAATGTAGTCTCGACCCGCTAGCCTCAAGTAGAGATGAGCAGCGGGCTACAGAGATCTGGTAAGCTCACATCTTTCTAAATCCACACCGTCAGATTTTTTTTCAGTTTCAGACTTGTAATCTTGATCCCTAACGGACGCAAGTGACATGACTTTCCCTCATCAGCTTTTGATGAGGGAAATGAATGTAGTTTTTCCCTTAAAGGCAGCAGGAAAGGCAGTTTAGGGCAAGGCAAGCATTTACTCATACTGTACTCTCTGATGAAGGACACACAACTGAACTGCCATTGCTTTGTTTTTTTTCCACTTTCGGTCTTGAAATTACTGTGCCTTTTGGTGATTACATTAGCTACTTTTATTTTATAGGGCAGTGTCTAGATTTAGTTTATTCATAGCTTAACTGCTTTAAATGTTCGATATACTGTCCATATCTAACATAGATTCTCAAATGCACAACTATTGTCAACAGAAACTCATGCACAAATCTGCTGTTTCTCTTGGATATGCTCAAGACCAAAAGATGTACTGACACATTTCACTATACCAAGTACCAAAATTATCATTTCATTTTGATCAATGACAGACAAATAATGTTGGTTCTTGTATGTAAGTATTAAATGTGGAAACTGTGAAACTCTGATCATGTGATGTCGGTGGCTGTATCTTGGTTGTTATCATTGCAATTGGTGGCTTGACACGGTGATGAGTTTTTAAGTGTTAAACATGCATGGATGCATAGCATGTGTGCACACACAGACACACCTAAATCTCTCACAGCTGTTAAATGTAACACACACACATACCCACATACACATTGTGATAAATCCGTCATGGCCTCTGTGTCCCATTCTGCCAGATGCTCACTGCACTGCTACTACGTCTGTCTTGTTGCTAGGATACACACACACACACACACACACACACACACACAAACACACACACACACAGGGAGTAGCTCGCCCCTTGTTGTACACATTGTGTTTGTCCCCATACGTTGCCAAGGTGCCACTAAGTATACACACATACACATACACATAAACACACATACACATACTGAACTTTGTGTGGCCCTGTATACACTACACTAAATCAAGAGAATAAATTGTACACTGATGTTACCTACCTTGTTCCACCTGGCATCCATCCTTCACTTGTTAGTGTAAAATTGAATTTTTAATACCAGGGCTTCATAACATTGCTTGAAT
>NC_053400.1:17209045-17226545 GCF_016859285.1 Xiphias gladius
GTGTGTGTGTGTGTGTGTGTGTGTGTGTGTTGTGTGCTTCACTGAAAAGCAGACGGTCAAACGGTCAGCTTGTTTTTGCTCTGACAGTCGGGCCAAGCAGGATGAAGTCAATCGATAGCACTTACCCTCTTCCTGTTAGAGTTCCCAACAGACTTGAGAGAAAGACGCAGCTCTGCAGTCGTCACCAGTGTGTGTGTGTGTGTGTGTGTGTGTGTGTGTGTGTGTGTGTGTGGCTTTGCGTATACATGTGACTACACACTTTTTGTGTATAAAGCATTGTGTCAGAGGCAGAGTAAGATTGAGTGCATTTATGTATTTGGAGCGTTATCCCAAGGACACGCTGTACTGCCATGGAGGTCCATTTTTCTTGATTTACTGACATCCATCTAGCTTCTTCTTTCTTAGGTTTGAGGCCTAAGTCTCAATTCAAATTACTCTAAAATAGTAGTCTGATAACCTTGAATCTGAATTCTGAAGATAAACTAAAAGCATAAAAACAGACAGGAATAAAAGACAGCGCACATATTCATGCATATACTATATATGCAGTGGTACTGTGGAAGTCCTACATATGAATTGCTCCTTCTCTATGTGCTATGGCATGCCTTGAAGTTGGGCAGGAAAGAGTGTCCTACAGGGACCAATAAAGTACCACATAGTTATTGAGGCACTTGTATCCATGCATCCTGTTTCCGGGCACAAACAGACCCAGGGAGTGGCAGAATGTTTACTGTAATACATCAGATGCTGTGTTTCTCTTCCTTTGAGCTTTTTTCTCTAGCAGGATGCACATGTTTTGCAACCATGACATCACTGGCATTTGAAGGACAGGATGATATTGAGCGCTGAGGTCAGATCAGCACCCACTTTGGCCTATCCACTGACCGCCTGTGTCCTGTACTGCTGCTTTAGTATGTGTTCGCAACATGCAAGCGTGGTTCGACCTAATTCATACTGCTGATTCTGTCTGAATTTTATTAGCAATTATAATGTTGGCTGAGGTATGTCTTTGGTTAAGAGACTGAAGCCAACTGATGCTTGCTCCAAGTTCGTGTCCAGCATCAGTTCCAGTGTTGTAGTTGTTTTATTTGGCTAAACAGGATGTTCAGCTGTGTTGTAATTGCAAGTGTTTTACTTTGGGGTGAAGGCAGGTTTAGCAATATTCCACTTGATGAATTTTGATAACATTTTACATTTTGTAGCTTTGGGGTTTGTATTCCAGCTGTGTGTGTTTATTCAGTATATGTCTGCGCATTTTTCTTACCTCTTCATCCATGCAGATAATCAAAAATGAAAGCCAAATTCTCTTTCTCTGTAACTAATAAAAGTGCAATACAAATTAAAGATGGCTGATAGAATAGTTAGTGCATGCATCTTTTTGTATCTATTGTCTATTTGTGTCTATTCAGCTGCCCCCAGATCGGCCTCAGTGTGAGGCTCGCCTCCGTCCTTCTGCCCTTGACTGACCCGACGCGTGACCTGTGTTTGGGCCCTGGGCCTCCTCATGGCTACTGTATGGGCTTGCATGCGTGTACATATGTGTGTGTTCGATTGTGAATGTGTGGCCAGTACAGGGTGGTGGGGTGTAATTTGCGCCCCAGGCTTGGACAGGACTGCTGCAGATTCCATCCAGGCAGAAAAAGCAAGACATGGGAGCCGCAGGGTGATCAGAGAGAGAAGGAGAGAGAGATAGAGAGCGAGAGAGAGATAGGGCAGGACAGCTGAAAGAGTAAGAAGAAGGAATGTTGGAGAGTAATGGACAAAGAGTAGCGAGGCTCTTTTTAACTGGGTCTCCGTGGAAGAGAGATGTCAGTCTGTGTCAGTTCGCTCCACTAACCAGCCTGTAGCAGGAGAAACAGATCTCTCCCTCCCTCTCTCTCACACTTTCTTGCTTTCTCTCCCTCTCACTCCCTCCCACACCATCTCTATCTACTTTCTTCTCTCATATCTTTTGGTGATAGCTGTTCTGCCTGAGTTGTGAGAAGCAGAAAGACCCCACAGCTCAGGGGAAAATAACAAGACTAAGTAAAAGACCAAGCAGTGAACCAGTATTTCTAAAAGGCAGGCAATGTGTAGTGCAGGTCCTCTCCTGATCACACTACGGGTGAGTGAGAACGGGCTGCTCCAAATGCTGTGGAGTAAGGCCCTGAAGGCAGGGCACGCTGCCGGCTCTGCCGCAGCATCTCCCTCAGTGTTGTGAGGAGGGCAGCACACAACTCTTCAAACACAGAAGGGATCAAATCTTCAAATCCCCTGGAAATGTCAACCACGTCTGAGGAAATGTCAGTAGAGCTGAGAACACACGCAAACATACATCGGCCCCGGCGTGTGCACAGACAGGCACTCGCACTCAAAACCATGGCAAGAGAGGCAATGTGATATAGGGCAGTCACATCCTGTGGGTGAAATCAGCTTCATCTCCTTCATTTTCCCAAATCTCAAGGGAGAATCACTGTATGCTTCTGGAGGTATTTATTCCCAACAATGTTGAAGTTAGAATCCATGGCATTTTCACATGAATAAACATCTGCTTTGCAACACTCTAACATGAAATGATGTAACACAACAGTGATTCAACTGGTAATGCCAGTGTAGTGGAGACAGAACAACAGCTGGAATTGGCACCAGAGGAAACCGAGGAATAATTACATGATTTATTGCTTGAAGGTCTCTCAAAAGTGTGTACTCAGCCTTAGCTGACTCTTAGGTTGGCGGTGGAGAGGTATCTCAAGGACTAATTCGTGAATTTGTAATTTCTTATAATAAACAATGATTCAGTTCCTTACTGTGTCCCATAACATAGATGATACAGAACACCTTGTGACAATACAACTGATGTAGTATCTAAACTCTTCATATGTAGATCCTTAGTTGCCTCAGGTGATCTCATCTGCAGCCACTGACATCATCCTTTGTTCCTATTGATCTCTCTTCACCCCCACTGACTAACTTATCGACATTCTCAAGTGTATTTCCTGTCTAGACTGTCAGCAGTGTTTATGGATGGCCCTGCCCCCTGGTGACACACACGCCTACACACATGTGTGGCCACCTCCTCTGCTTATTGATGTATCCTTTTGCTTTTGACTCTGTCGTCCTCCTTAATGAATCTGGTAGGTGTGTACAGATGTTGTGCAGGGCTCAAGTATTGACGGGCATGGCCGTGATGAAAGAGCTTGTCTCTGGAAAAGCCCCGGTCCGGTCACAATGAGTGTGTGTGAGAGGGAGAGAAAAAGAGAGTAATTGTTAGAGGGTGCATGTGTTTCTGGGTGATGTGCATGTATATCGCCTCATCACTCACTGTGAGGTGAGTGATGAGGGAGTGTGTGTGTGAGACGATGTCAACACTGCTTCAAGAGGTTGACAGGTGAGATATGGGTTGAGACAGGCAGATGATGAGAGAGGTTGTGACTGTCTTGACTGACAAGCCTCTCTCTCTCTAATGCACTCATACAGGCACACAAGCACTCGCACTTCTCACTGTGCAAGCCTGCGGGCCCTCCGGACTCTGCGCAGAGCTGCTAATGTCTTGTGATCCTTTGAGGGCATACAGTTCTAAGCACTGTTGTGTGATTTTGGCTGGCAGGCTCTCTCCGTGTCCTGCGACATCATCCATTACCAACTTCCTCTTTACTGATTAGAAATGATAATGCTGAACTGTGGAATTAACCTCAATTAGTACTACCTCTGTAGATCTTTCTCATTTCACCTCCTGACTCTTGCACTCCATTTTACATGTCCCTGGTCTATTCCTGTTCCATTCACAGGGCATATAACAACATGAGTGTGCATATTAACTCAGACACAGTTCTTCACTTAAAAAAGGAATATTACAACCATATCTTAGTTTTATTTAGCCTTCTAAGAAATTAAAAAATAATAATTTCTTATTTTTGCCATGCTAGCAGCATCAGTTGGTTGGTCCGTCACTTTGGTCAAGACTAGTTGGTTAAGGTTAGGGAACGATTGTGGTCTGGACCAACACAGAAAAAATTTCATGGTGACCTAAGACACAGCGTGGTTTTGCAACTCCACTGCAATTAATAAATGTAGAGCGTCATTCATTAAAAAATATGTTGCCTCAGAACATAATCCAGCCAGCTATTACATTATGTACAAAATGAATTTGCTGTTGCAGTTTAGGTGTATAGAAATGTCATTTCTAGGAATTGTTTTATGTTAGTATTATTATTTTCCCCTTACTGCTTTGCCATCTGGTTTGAGTTTCACAAAGATAAAAATTCAGTCGCAATCGACAGGTTGGCGACCCCTGCGGTACACTCTCATTCTTGTTAACTAAAGGACAATCTAATGTTTGCACCCATAATGATACTCTGTTTTGCAATATCATACTTCATCACGTCTCTTCCCAATTATATACGCAAAAATGAGTCATTTGAGAGCAATGATGGCAACAGCTATATGTGTACCATTAAATTTTGGCTTGGCCTTCCAGCTTGTGCTTTAAGACCAGTATGTCAAGTGTTACTCTCTACCATCTGTTTTGTTGGATGAGAGGACCAATAATATCTGAGTAATTAGATTGTAAAAGCTTGTGGCCCTGACCTGACAGAGCAGTTCAGACACTGTTAGTTTCCTCTCTATATCCTTCTCCTTTATACTTTCACAATTTAATATGCAGTGTGGGGAATTCATAAACATGCCCCTTACATGTGCACTTTAATCCAAAAAAAAAAAAAAAAAGAGAGCGAGAGAAAGAGGAAGAAAACAGACAGACAGCGCGGAGGCAGAAACAGAGAGTAAGACTCCGTAAAGGTTAGGAAACATGCAAACGGGTTTGTTCTGTACGTTTTCTGGAGTAGATGTAGGGCTCAGACATGACTATTTATATGCACTTTTTTTTATTACTTACACCTAATATGTTAGGAATACAGACTGGGAAGGCACACCCAACCTGTCTGAGGAGGAGGATAAGATAAGCTGGGATAGAAATGAATAAACCCAGTCTCACACACACACACACACACACACACACACACACACACACACACACACACACACACACACACACACACACACACACACAAACAACTCTCATGAGAGTGCCATTACTTTGGTGGCATAGCCACTACTGGGAGTGTGTTGGAGAGGTGAATCGTTAGTTTGAACAAAGGGCAATTTCATTGTTAAGTGCGGTCTGTTTAAATGGCTTTGAACTGCTGGTGTGGCAGAGGCAGCTGTCTGGGCTTGAAGAGAGGCCAGGTGGGCATGTCTGAGAGGCAGTTGAAGCAAACTTCCGACCAAAAACCAAACCCAGACCAGCCAGTGGATTTACATATAGGCCAACAGCCAAAATAATTGTCGGCTTTTGTGTCATAGTCACTATTGTGGTTTTTCGCATTGAGTCTGTAACTGTAGGAGGAAGCATTAATGCACCTCCATGCCACAAACATATGCATGTCTGTTTGAATGTAGGCACACAGACACAAACACACACGCACACTCAAAAAAAAGCACTAACTACTTCCCCCTGGCTCCTCATGAGAAGTCATTAGGAATGTGTCTGTGTGTTTTATTTTTAGCAGTGTGTGTTTAGGAGGGGTAGTGGAGTCTCGTCAGTCTTCAGGGCCCTCTTGCTCTGTCGCTCTGTGTCTCTGTCTCCAGCTGAGAGCTATGTATATTTCATAAGCCCATGGTGCCTTTTTGTCTTAAGATGTGCTGCACCTCCCCTGCCTGTCTCTCTGCTACTCGTCAATGGAGGGAGCCATCACAGCCTCTTTTAAACTCTCCCCCAATCCTATGTCTCTCCTCGCTGACAGCCACCCTCTGCTTCTCCCTCTTCTTTTCATGGTCAGCTCGTTTCTCTCCCGAAGCCTCATCCCTCTTTCCTCTTTCAGCTTCGGAGGGGAGCAGAGTAGAGCACATCCAAGCAGACTTTGGCTGTCACGACAAGTCGTTCTCTCTCTCTGTTTCTCTCCGTCTTTGATTCTGTCTGTCTGTCTGTTTTGCGGCTCTGTCACTTAAGGGAAGGGACACTTCTTCACCCAGCACTGCATCCCCTTTAGTTGTTGTCTTTTTATAGCAGAAATCTGAGTACTGTGACAGCAGCTAAAAATGGTTGCACCAATGACGGACTTAGATCAGCAGTTAATTGCTATATTTACAATATCAGTCTCTTCTTATTGTTTAGATTTGACTATTATGCCAATATTGCTGTTGTAGCCACAATAATGGTAGGACAGTTTTGTTCTGTAAAGTTGTCAGGATTAATTTAGCAGAATCAGAATCTGTATCTTGGGTTATTGGTAATTATACCAGGAGACTTATATTGCAGTCACTCATTGATTCAGTGGTAATTATCTCCACCTCTATCTTAGAAATGGATATCTCAATTTGGCAAAGATCTTCCTTTGTTTTTTGTATATTAGCCAATAAAGATTTTAATTATGTTTTTATATCTTTCAGGCTAGTGCTGTGATTGAGGGTGTGGCTGGAACCAGTAAGGAGGTGGACTCGGGTTCAGGGCCCTCACAACCTTCAGGTGACCACGCTCCTTCTCGCCCGGTGACCTTGGAGCCGGAGAAAGCTGACCAAGCCGACTGCCCACTTCCCAGTGAGTATTACTCTCCCAAATGCCGGAGGACAGTCTAAAATGCTGTTTTGTAATTTTGTTCTTTCCTCTCCCTGGTACATTTTCTTGATATTCTGTTTTTTTTTTTTTTTTAATAATACTGCCTGGTTCACTTAAAAGTCCTTTTTACGTGATGAGACTGTGTAATCCAAAGCATTTCACTTTACCACCAGTGTGATACTCGATAGATGTTAGTACACGTCCGTGCAGTTAAATTTCCCTTTTAGCTATTATCCGACCACTAGCAGCATTATCCAACATATTCATCATGTTTCATATAGCGTCTCTTGATCTTGTCAGTCTGTGTGGCCACGACTGCGAGAGAGACTTTCACTCAGAAGAAACAGTAGTAAAGGCTTCGGTTTACCCTTCATCATTAAACTACTAAGAACGAGCCATACCCTCAGAATATATACGTCTTCACTTAGCAGGCATCTTATTTCATATCTGCTTCTTTTTTCTCATGAAAGGTGTCCTCCTGACCGTGCTGTGTCGCAACACAGGAAGTAATGACACCTTTGAGCGAATGAGATGAGGTCTGAGGCGCCTCGAACACTCAAACTGAAGAGTGGCAAAATTCTTTTTGAGTTCTTCTTTTCTGGCTTGCTCTGTCATTTCTTCTAACGCCTCTTCCTCTTATAACTCCGAGAGTCCTCCATCAACATTTTATTCTATCAATATACAGTATACCTACAATACCTATCACCCTCTCACCCAAACTAGATTAACTCTTCGTTCTTCATCTTTTGGCATTGCAACAGTCAATCTATAAAAGTTGCTGTGTGAGAGCAGAGAAGATGATAATGATTTCCCTGCAGTTTGTTTTGCAAATGTGCAGGGGATTTGATCTCTCCACCCAACTTCGACTGTTTCATTTAATAGCGACTGCACTTCATTATTAACAAATAAAAACCAGCAGACCCAACCTGCGCATAAAACATACACACAAAAACTCTCCAGCATATGTACACCGACACTTGTCAATGTTCACACAGATGCACATGCTTGAACACCATATTTCACTGTGTTTTGAGACATCTGTTGTTAAAAGTTTCAGTTTATTTCTTTCAGCTGCCAACCTCAATCCAGAGCAATGAATTATAGGTTTTACAGTATGTAGGGTTCAACCAGAAAAGGTGAATGGGCAGGGTGTGTGGTTAAGAAGAGGACAGTAGTGACAAAGTAAGAGTGAGTGATGAGGTAGTAGATGTCATGATGAAGCAGGCACGGGCACAAAAAATAAGTGACGTGCGTGCGTATGTGTGTGAGTATGCCCTGAGGGAGGTCATCACTACAGTGGGTTTTGGAGCTCAGAGCGTTAATGTGGAAAGTGCTGCTGTCTCCTCTTATCAGTGTAGCTGGACTTCTTTTCACTGGGCATTTCTTCCCTCTCTCTTTTCATCTTTCTTTTACACAAACATTTACACTTATAAACACAGGAGTTTTGTAAATCTAATTTTCTTAACTCACCACCCTTCTTTTTTCACTTTCTGACACTCCTGTTCGCAGCTCCCTCCCGCACAGGCTTCTTTTTCTCTCTTCTCTGAGGCTATTTCTGTTTAGCCGTGAGGGCCCCCTGTCATTTACAGAAACTCATCTCCAGCTCTCTTTCCAACTGAACCCCCACACACACACCACAGGCACACTAGCTCAACCACAACACACTCAAAAGCACTTGGTTAAACAGTCATGACAAAAGGAGCCACCGCACACCCACAGACATACACACGTACATGCCGAAGACTGGACTTTCCTCCCAGTGGTCTAGCGTGGGTTGAAAACAGGGTTTTCATGAGTTATTAAGTGCTCTCCATCATGTGTGTTGCGCTGCAGCTCACACTGACATGACACGGCCCATTTCCCCTGCTCAGGCTAGAAACGTGACACAAGACACGCTCGCGGTGCTCACACAGAAAAGAGTGGAGAGATGCACAATCGGTCATGATCTTAAGACTGTTGGTTTTAAATCATTAAATGGGTCCCTGTGTAACAGCTCGAGTGAGGCTATAGGGAGAGGCTGATAAGTTGAGACAGATGCCGTTACACAGTCCTGCTGTCCACCGCAGTGTACTCTCTGCTGGGTTTTAATTGTGCATGTGTGAATATTTAATGGTTGTAGCTCAATTTTAAATGTTTGCTTTGACCATTGGTATACAGAGAGAGGGAGGGAGTGGACTTTCACCCTGCACCGTGGTTTTAAAAGGAGTGCATGTGGGTATTTGAGAGTGTGAGTATGTCAGACACAGAAATGTAAAAATACAATCAGATCAGAAATGTTTTGAAAATGGATAAAAGAAACAAACAGTTCTCATTTTAAAACATCTACACTGCAGTCCATCATGAGCCCATATCAGACAGGGTTCAGGCTAGAGGGGAGAGGATGTGACATTTGGGCTGACCCATGAACACATTCACTGAAAGCTTCACATTCATCAGTAGTTGCTCAGGCTCAAAACAACCATGCAGTCGATACATCATTATTAGTGGTGAAGGGCCAAGGAGGGAAGGACACACAGGACTAATATAAAAGGTACAATGTACGGTGAGGAAATTTGTACCATTGTGCCATTGTTCTTTTTCTGCACTGCTATAGCATCTATCATTTTTACCTCTTGTGTGAATTTAGCCCTTTCTCAACATTTGCTTCGTCAAAGTCTTCTGTCCTTGATCTTTCATACAGAGCAAATATGTTTAAAGATATGCATGTTTATGTTTGTGTGTACATATGTGTGTGTGTGTGTTTTTGTCTCAGAATTACACATGCTGATGATGTGATTGTCATGAGAAAAGCTGCGAGTGTGTTTTGATTGCAACGGCACAGCTGGACTAGGCAGACTTGGCAGTCTTGTGCGCTTGGCTTCTGGCCAGTTCAATACAATTACAATTACCCACTGTGGGAGCATGGAGCACCACTGAAGATGGGGTGTGGGCGCTGGTTGGGGCACAGAGGGGGGGTAATTCCCAATATCTGGCAACCCACATTTGGTTGGGAGGAGGATCAATGTCTGAGCTGTTGCTTTAGCTGCTGTGGTTTCACATTAACATTTCACATTAACAGTCTTGCATGAAGAACACAGCAGTCAGGTTCAATCCACAAACAGCCATGTTCTAAGAGCAAATATACTGCACGCACACACATTAAATCAGCAACTGTCTGACCAAGAGAGGGTGATTACAGGTGGCCATCCCTGCATCTATTGTCCAGAGAACAGACCAGCAGGTGGAGAGATGAGAGGAGCAGTGCCAAAAAGAATACAGCTGAGGGAGGACAGGAGCAGAGCGCTGAGAGGTGGGGAGGGAAGGTATGGTGAGAGGAGCACAAGGACACTGAATGGAGAGGCGATGGGGGATGTGTTTGGACAGAGAGATCGGAGGGTGATAGAGGAGGCACGGAGAGGAATGCCACCGCTTGCCCCCCCCAACATCCCCGCCAATCCCTCTCTTTTCTTATTTTCTTTTGTCCCCCTCAGTAGGGATGGGAAGAGGATGGGCTAACTTTGAATGACAGTGACAAGCTTGCCACAGCTCCCATGAAACACAGCAGATGGAAGTGTGTGTTTGTGTGTGTGTTCGTGTGATTAAAATGCCACTGGAGACCAGGGTATACCAAGTCCCTTGGCAGCACCACGCTTGGCAGAGTGCCACCTCACTGCCCTCTTTTTCCAGCCCAGCAGAGTGGGCGTTGAGGTGTGTTTGTGTGTGTGTTTTAAGTGAGGGGAGGCAGTCCCAACAAACAAATATTAATTCACAGTGCTTCCATTGTCTGTTCCGCTATATCTTTTCTTTAAGGAGCAAATGAGCTGGATGGCGTGCGTGGCTGTTTTTTCATCCATCTATTTGAGTAATTCAGTAATGTAATGATCACAGGATTTTTGAGAAACAGAGCTCTGTTCTGCAGTGTGGCGCCAGTCTTGGCGGGCATGGGGAAATCAGTCAGGAGACAGTGGGTTTGGCACTGTTCCATGGTTATTAGCCACTCACAGGGTGGGCACGGGGTTATGCCCCGACTCAATCACTCACTGTGTTTGCATTTGTGTGTTTAATGTGTTTGTTTGTGTGCATGTGTGTTTGTGCGTGTCTAGCATGTGAGTCAGGATTCTCCTCTGGTCACACTGACCTTATTGTGCAGTCACTCCTGGTTGATTTGTACCCTTTCCAACACATTCCTCTCCCCGAAAGGCTGAGAAACAGGCTGTTAACCCCCCTCCCCCGTCATACTCACTCTCTCTCTTTTTCTTCCGCTCTCTCTCTCATTCTCTCTCTTCTTCTCTCCGGATGGGTTTGATTTAGTGACTGTGTTTTCCATCCAGAGCCTGGGAGCCAGAAAGAGTAGACTTGGGGAGAGACCTATAGATTCACAGCCAGCGGAGCACGTCATTACTTGGCCATAGCTCATCAGCAGATACATCAGCAGGCTGGAGTGCTAATAGATGCGAGCTGTCGCCGTTCAGGAAGTAATAAACCTCTCTTCATTTCATCCTCAATAATTATTTCCTTCTCACAGATTGCCTGAATTGCACTAAATGATGACAGCAAATAGCATCTGAGTGTGTGTTCTGTTATTAGAGGGTGAATACTTGGCTGGATCATATATATATATATATATATATGTGTGTGTGTGTATATATATGTGTGTGTATATGTGTATATATATATATATATATATATATATGTGTGTGTATATGTATAGGCTTTGTGCAACATGGAGCAAGGAATTCCCTTTTTGGACTTGGGAGTAGCTGTATTTAGGCCTTGGTGAGGCCACCCGATGTGAGGTTAAGGCTCCGTGTAGAGCAGTGAGGTCAGGTTACAGACATGTTTCAGCAGTAGCCCTCAAAAAGATAACCACTTAGTGAGAGACCTCCAGACTTTGACCTTTGACCGTACATTCACCAGGAAACAGGTGTTCAAGCAGGATTAAGCCCCACTGCCTGCACACTCAGATCTGGCTGCAAGCTGTGTTGTGTGTCCATGTTTGTTTGTGTGTGTCTCTTTTTATTTCTAGCAAATGACAACACCAAAAGAATCTACGGCCTCAAAAGGACTAGAGGGTTGAGATTGCTCCATATATCCAAATAAGTAAAAGGGAGAATGCTTGAACAAAAACACAGTTTTATCAGTGATGTTATCTAATAACTGAGCAACTGGATTAATTTATGTCCTTTTGTTTTTCCTTGTGCTCATGTCGTGTGTTCTCTCTCGTCCCCATTCTGTATATCTCCTTTCCTCTCCCTCTCTTTCTGCAACTCCATAACTTCAATGATTCCTTCCTCCCACCCAGCCAGCCTCCCTGTCTCCACCTCCACCTTCTCTTCCTCCTTTCTTTGTGCTCTTCGATCCTTCTTTCCCTCCCTCTCAAACTGTCCTACACTGTCAGGCGACTTGGCTGATGCTAAGTGCTTTTTGCTGTCTCTCTGCAGGTAGGACTGTAATAAAACTTGTCAGTGGGAGGCATGGGTCACACTGTCACATGCTCTTTGCCTCCTCTCTGTTAACTCCTTCCTCCATCTCCTTCCAACCATCCCCCCGTCCCTGTTACCCCCCCCCCCCCGCACCATTCTCTTCCAAGATCCTCTGCTTTTATTTTTCCACTCATTTGTCTGCCTTTTCTTCCCCATTTCGTTTTGCTCTTACCCGAAACTGTGCTCCTTGACTTGTCTCTCATGTCTCTCTCTCTCTCTGGTTTCCTTGCCAACGGCACTTTCAGCAACATGATGAAGAAGAGCAGCAACAGGAGACACCCCTCTCAACATAACAACCACAAACACACACACATACACGCACACTTACACACACATACACAGGCACAGAGACACACGCAATCCATGTAAATGACTCCAGGTGAGGTTGTATTGTTTGCCCAGCTGCTCCTGCTAACCAGCCTCTCCTATTCCATAGTAAACCAGAAGGCTGCATGGAAATCAGCTTCCTTCTCTGTTCCTCCTTGTCTTTTTATGTTTGCACACAGGGTGTGTGCTTGTATGTTCATGTATATGTGTGTGATTGACACTGCACATTACGGGCATCTAAAGGTTAGAGCTTGTACATTATTTCCATGCATGTTTTCCTGGTTTATTTATAGACATATTCTTATTCTTGTGTGTGTGTGTGTGTGTGTGTGTGTGTGTGTGTGTGTGTGTGTGTGTGTGTGTGTGTGTGTGTGTGTGTGTGTGTGTGTGTGTGTGTATGTGTGTGTCTGTGGCTTCTAATAGAGGTGGCTTGTACACCGGATCTTACCTGTTCAAGCCACAGGATGGCAATACTGAGCCCCCTCTTTAAAGGAATCCTTCTCTACCACCTCCCACAAGCCACTGTTCATTCACATGCACACTCGCACATACATGCACACACATGCACACACAGCCCTCTTTAGTCTGGGTTGGCCCAGGCTTGTATAAGGTGACAGAGTGCAGTGAATAATTTAGTCCTGGCCATGTTAATGGCTGACAGTGAACATGGCCTCTCTACTTTGCTATTGGTCCATTACTAGTACTTTCTGTTTCACTTTGCCTCTTTCTTCCTCTGCACAGTATCTAAATGTCAGTTTTTTCTAATCACGGTTGTATTATATTATTATAATAGTAATAGTAAATATTTAAGGGGTTATATGAATTTGTCATTATTTCACCACAATTTTTTTTGGTTGTCCACTTATGAAAATGTTAATAACATTGAGAAAGTATCACCTTCATCTCTTTTTTTGTCCTTGTTATGTTCCTTCACCCACCTTGGTGTGCAAATATTGCATTTTTAAAGTTGCAGTAATGTATATTGACTTATCCTGTTCAATAGTTTCTTTCTAAGCTATTTAAATTCCCCCTTATGATCAACAACTAAATAAAATAAAAAAATTTCAATCACCTCAAAGAAATATATCTTAAAATGACTTCTTTTCACTTCCCTGACCTCATTATTACTTCTTTCTGGTACCAATGGTCACCATTAGCAAAATAATTTCATAGGTCTTTTTATTTTGAAATATGAAATATGTGGATTTTGTCTTGTGCCAAGGGCAGCTCAAGCCTTCTATGGGGTGGCAAAACTAGATGCGGGACAGGTTAATTCACATTCACTCTTGTATTTACATCTCTGGATGTATTTAAAATGGTAATCGGTTACTTGGTTTTCCATGGGGTCAATAACAATATTAATTACGCACTTATAAGGTAATCATTAGTTAGAATCTCTGAGCATTGTTAAATTCTGTGACATTTTTATCTGCCTAATTCATCTTCATTTAAATATATTTTCCTGTTCTCATATATTTTACTTCCTCTTGGGTCCCCCTTTTCTGTTTTTCACCTCATCCTCTTATTCCCCATCCATCTGTCCTCATTCTCTACATAAACTGTTGAGCAGATACACAGGAAATGTGTGTGTGTGAGGTGTGTGCATGTATGTGTGTATGTGAGTGCGTGCGTGCGTGCGTGCGTGTGTATGTATGTCTGTCCGTCAAGGACTATTAATGTTGTGATTTCCCCACTGGGCTTCAGTTCTCCATGTGTGTGACGTGGGTGAAGAATAATATGACCCTAGCACTAATGCAATCACATACACTAAACAAATTATAGCTCCCCTCCCTCTCCATCTCTCTCTCTTCATTTCTCTCATCCTCAATTCAACCATGAGGATGTTCCATGTGGTGTACGTGGTTTTCAGCTTGTACAGCCTATGTGTGTTTTCGTTGGCTCTGCCTCGCTCCATTTTTCTCTCTGATACAATCAGTATGAGTGCGTTTGGTGCTGTAGGAGCCATGAAGCCTGGCGCGGCAGGCTGCTGCAGCACTGAGGTCTGGCCAGGCTCATACAGACTCAACAGGGATTGGGAGTGACGTGTCCAGGGTGAGACACCCCATAGCTGGGACTCCCCACCAGCCTCTCTGGCTCCAGCCTGGCTGATAGAGTCCAGCTGGGCATGGAGAGGAGGTGCTCCATCTATCTCATGGCCCCCTCTCTCTTGAGCATCTGTCTGTCACATCAAAGTGTTCATCTCCTCATTTCTGCATTCCTTCTTACCTTTGTTGTTCTTACCACTTCTTGTAAAGTTCATCCACTTTCAATCTTCCTGCCCCACCTCCTCTTCTCCCTCTCTCTCTCCTGCTGCTTTTTTCTTTCTCTCCACAGCAAATCATACATTTACTCTTCACCCTCCTCTGCCTCCATGTCTCTGTCTCTCACACACACACACCCACACACATACACACACACACACACACACAAACACATCCAGAACCCTTGAAGTGGGGTCATGATTGAGGCGTGCTGTTAATTAGCCGGCAGTGGTTGTTGTAGCAATGCGATGGTAGGGTGTAATTAATTAGGTGGCATGTGCACAGTAGGAGAAAAAGAGGGAGAAGAGAGTGGGTACGAGAGAAATACCGGCTATCAGTCCTTGTTTTATCCTCTGAGCTCAGATGAGTTCCCCTAATGAGAAAAAATGAGACGCTCCCAACCAGGGAAGAAAGCATTTTGTCCTTTACATGTTCTCTCTGCCTCTCCTCTGCTTGTCGTTCTGTCACTGCCTTGTTCTCTTTTCATCTGCCTATCACATCCAGGCTATTGCTGGTGGGGTGCCAGTGAGTTGGAGTCACCAGACATACTGTATATCTCCCACAGTAGAACGAGCACAGCTTCTGGGACATGTCCAGACACATTATTACAGTGGTGACAACTATACCACACAGCAGAGAAGGTATACCTGTGTATCAGAAAAGTGCTTGTATTTTTGTGCATTTGTTTGAATTCCTTGGGCTTTTCGAAACGCCCTATCGTAAAGGCTGTTTGCGCTACTATATGTGTGGTGGTTTTGTTTATGAGGAAAATGAGGAAGAAAGAGAGAAAAAGAGCAAGAAGGAGGGAGATGGAGAGATCTCAAAAATTCATAGAAAATGTGGGAGGGAGGCAAGAGGTGCACAAACACTCGGAGCTCTATTGATCCTCTCTTCAGCTGAACACTGACTCCTTGACCTCATTCTGAAGCACCTGTGTGTGTGTGTGTGTGTGTGTGTGTGTGTGTGTGTGTGTGTGTGTGTGTGTGTGTGTGTGTGTGTGTGTGTGTGTGAGTGTGTCAACAAATGTGTCTGTAAAGCTGCAAAGGCCTAACCATAGCGCAATGTATCTGTTTACAATAACCGCAGAGAATCTCAACTGGTGTCAACCTGTCCGCTTTAACTGCATCAATATTTAGACTAACACAATGGCCCGCCCTTGCACCACACTCTTCCTGCATGCATGCATCCTGCACCCCCCTCCCCAACATACACATTTACACAGAAACTCCTCCCATCCCAGTGTAAACTGATAGTTTAATGGCTGCCTGGCCTGTTTTGTCCTATGTGACTGAAACTGTCCTAGCTGACAGGTTTATGGACAGTTTGGCAATGTCAGCGGAGATGGACAACTATTTACAGCCCAGTGTTAGACACTTCGGACACTAGCAGTTAGCATAAATCCCCTGGCGGGATCAGCCAGTGGATAATACACATTGGTGACAATGCTCTAACATAAATCAACAAACACACTCTGTAGACAGCAGGTGATCACTCAGTCCTTTTTAACCTTGTTAATGCTACTGTAGACATACAGACATACCTCACAAGCAAACGTCACACACATGCTGTAGATCTGTATCTCAGTTATTTACGGCCCCCTGCCACCACGTTAACAACCGGCACTCGCTTTTCCTCCCTCCGTCTCTCTCTCCCCGCCTTCACCTCTATCTCTCATCCCCTTCAACTATCATTTAGCTTTACGAGGTGTCCTAAAAGAAGCCTGAGATGTGCAACCCTTCCTCCTTCCTTTTATGTCAGAGATATTGATATTCCCCATAAGTCAGACGTACCTCTCTCTGTTACTGAGGCGAAATTGATGACAGAAAGGTGTGACAGGAGGGGAGTGGAGCTGGGAGGGAGTTATAAGAGTTTGGCTCTGGATGCATTGGAGTCTGTGTTTGTGTGAAATGAGGCCTCTACAAGTGTGCACTGCATACAAACAGACTTATTAAGGCAAAGAGAGGAGCTGAATTGGCAAGGCTGCAGGTTAAGCAAAGGAGAAGACCACTGATCGAGACAAAACTGAGAGAGAGACAGAAATGTGGACAGATAGGGAGGAAGGGAGAGGCAGATCTGTTTCTTTCTTTATGAGCTTTCCCTCTGTGTATGATACTGTTGCTATAAACAAGAGGTCGGCTGAAAAGAGGCTGTTTATAAGGTCCATCTCTCAGAGTGAGCATATCATAAAGCCTATGAAATCCTGATCAGCCTGCCGTGGTTTGTGTGTCTTCTCCGCGTGTGTTCGTGTTTGGATGTGTGGTTGTGTTATCCATCAGAGCCATTAGCAACCATCTGTCTCACACTCTAACAGGAGAATCAAAGCCGAACTGTCTTTGCATTGTGTATTATACTGTGTTTGTTTGTGTGCCTATGTCTATGTATGCTCGTCTATATGTTGCAGCAGAAGGTACAGCACAACCTGCGTCTACTGGTGAGACTCAGCAACGGCATAGCATTCTTACTATCACAGGAAACACACCTGGTCATCGTTCACCACAGAGCTTATGCTTACATCGCTCTGTTTTTTCTCAGTTTTTTGTGCAAACTGTATTAGTATTCAGTGGGTGCAGCTACAAGGGGAGATTAGAGTAATCTCACATGAAGACATACTAAATCACCTTCACCATGTGGTTGGTCCAAGGTTGAGTCATGCTAACTTGCTCAGCACACAAAATTTTGTTTCTTCAGATGTGGCAAAATGGTGTGATTAGTAAGCTTGTTTACTGTGGATTTTCTTTTTTGTATACTCGTCTTGTCTTCCTGCGTATGTGTGTGTAAAAGTGTTTGTGCGCTCTGACTGCTGGTGTTTTCTTTTTTTTTGTTGTTTTTTCTATTCTACTGGGGATAAAGAAAAGGTT
>NC_053400.1:17229045-17274045 GCF_016859285.1 Xiphias gladius
AAATAACACCTCCTGGAGCTCAGTAATCACCATGTTCAAGTAAACATTAGAAAGAGATGGAAGGAACATGCTGAATTATAATTTTCATGGTGTTTGTTTGTTTTGTAATAATACTGTTGCCATTTGCAGTGGTCTTCACTCAGAAATGACAGATGAGTGTCACATGGGTACAATACTAGTTGGACTATAGACAGAGCAGCCAAAAGCAGAGTTGTCAAAGCAAGACGTTGCTGCTCTTTTTTCCTCCTTGCTCTCCTGTTGTCCACTTCCTCATGTTGTTATCTTTTTTATGAACCCTGATTGTCATCACCACACAGTGGGGTTAGACGGATGCTACAGCGAGCTATGACAGGGTCGGGCACATACAGTATGACAT
The DNA here is from genome assembly GCF_016859285.1 of Xiphias gladius. Lineage (NCBI taxonomy): Eukaryota > Metazoa > Chordata > Actinopteri > Istiophoriformes > Xiphiidae > Xiphias > Xiphias gladius. Next base: position 17,229,422 of record NC_053400.1, read on the forward strand.
GCAAAAATCACCCACATTTAAACATGCATGTACACACCCCACAGCCTGGGGTTGATGTCAGCCCTGCAGGCACCCAACTTTTGTGTGGCACTCTGACAGCTTCATCAAATCCCCACCCTGTCGTACACATATGTGGACACACACGTGTACAACTGATACCCACACACACATGTACAAATGTACAGACTCATGCCCCCCCCCCCCAAGGTTGCCTTTGTTCCCAGCATCTGTTTCCTTCGGTGATTAATTGCAATTAGCGAGAGGTTTGAAGGCCTGTGGAAGAACACAGCAAGAAGAAAAACATCAAGATTAATGAGGGGAGGCATTCATCAGAGGGGGTGGGGGTGTTGAGGGGGTACAGAAAGAGAGAGAGAGGGGAAGGGAGGAAAGACAGAGGAGGAAGAGAGAGAAAGGGGAAGGGAGAGGCATGACACGGTAAGGAGGGAGGGGCCGGGAGAGGAAGAGGTGGAGAAGGGAGGGATTCTCAGATCTTAATGACGTAGCAGGGGATGGGAAGAGTGGAGGAGCAAAAGAGGGAGAGTGAGAGCAAGCAGCAGATAGAGAGAGGAAAGAGAGAGAGGGGGAGGGAGCGAGTTGTCAAAGCTCAGGCCACAGAACAACACCACAGGGGACTGATTAAATATGGAAATTATAATTGCTAATTGACCTTTATTAATCAGAGCAATGGTTTGGGGGGGGGGGCTGTTGTCTGTCCGTATATGTGTGCGTGTGTCTGTGTCTGTATGTGAGATTGTGTATGTATAAGCACACTGAAGTGTGTGTGTGCGTGCGGGCGTGTGTGTGTGTGTGTTTGTGTACTTGACTGTGTTTGTGTATGTGTGGTTGTTTGATCCCCTCATGCAGCCCTCTCTTGTCTCAAAGAGCTCTCTCATGTTTAAACACAGCATAATGGGAGAAGCAGCTAGAATAACACACACGCACAAACACACACTAGCGCGTGCACGCACAAACACACACACACACACACACACACACACACACACACACACACACACACACACACACACACACACACACACACACACACACACACACACACAAGCTGGGTGGTAATGAGAATGTGAGTATATTATGAAGAGCTAAATAGGGTCACTGTGGGACCTCACTGTTTGGGCTGCCAGATGTGCAATCATGAATGCATGTATGCCCTCTCATACACATGCATACAAGTCCTCTCATTCCTCTCTTCTCCTTTTTTTACTCCTACACTTTGATGTCTTCATGCTTATTATTACATTTTAGAAAAACCCTGGCTCCCTTTTTCATTCTGCATCAGAAGCATGTAGACAGAATTTCTCCCCCTCGCCTAGCTCCATATCCATTCGTTTCCACATCCATAATCACACACACACACACACACACACACACACACACACACACACACACACACACACAGACATGCTTCAGCGTGCTTATTTATACACATATACACACACACACACACACACACATACATGGATGTCAGTCTTGTTGCCAGATCACACAAATTTGATTAGAGAGTCCCTAAATTCATTAACCCAATGTGATATAGCCAGCCGTCATTAGAGCCACATGTAAACTGGTCTGAAGTGGTTTGATTTGGTTTCAGCTCATCGAATGCATCAGATTCATCCTCCACGATCTCTGCCGGTCTTAATCACTTTCAACCAATCGCTACCCAAGAGATCAATTTTTTTCTTTTTTTACAACTACTCTACTACTGTATATATACAAAGGCACATTTTTCAGTTTTTTCGAGTAAACACTTTTGGCCACAGTTGAAGTTAAGGGAAGTGCTTTCCTAAAGGGGCTTTGACAGTAAAAAAAAAAAAAAAAAGTCAAGTTTGTGCTTTTCTTTCACTTTCTTTTCACTTTCAGAGGGACCCTTGGGCCTCAAAGGGACAATTGTTGCAGGGTCCAGAGGTGGCAGTGAGGGTGAGGGGTCAGCCATCAGAGGGGAAAACATAGGACATACACATGCATGGACTCACACACACACACACACTTATACAGATTTAAAATATACAAAGCATTGAGAGAAAAGACTCACCTCGCCATCATCACTCACTTTCTCTCTCTCTCTCTCACACACACACACACACACACACACACACACACACACACACACACACACACACACACACACAAAGTCACACACACTGTTGTTTTCTGAACATAGAGTTGATTCTTTCAAATTTCCTCTTTTCATTCAATTTCTCTCTGGGCAGCAAAGAAGCTAGGCTGTCCTCACACACACACACACACACACACACACACACACATACTTTATACTATACACTCAATACACAGTGGCCTGGCTCAGCCCTTTTCCCTGCATTATTCCTCTTTTGTGTTGTTAGTGAGGAACCCACCTAAGGGACAGGATTTGGTGTCTTAGGAGGGCAGCGGAGCCCATCAGCTTTGACTTTGACTGTTGCCAATTTCCTCACCAGTACCCAATTGCTCCACAGCAGTGGAGCAGAGAGAGCGTTGCTATGCTTAATCTGTCCAGAAGAGGGCGCTTGGCACAGTGGAGCACAGGGTTCTTTCTTTTTGTCATGACTGCTGACTTTACTACTCATCTATGCAGGAATAATGGCTGAAATCAACCAATGTACAATGTTAATGGCATCTGAATTAGAACACTTCTAAATTAATTAGGTAAGTAAAGTATGCAACAATCAAACTGTCACTGTTGATAAAGCTATGTTCATGTAAGCACTTGGGGGAATCGACAGACTGATTTGTTTGGCGTTATCAATCTGGGTTAGGCTCTGCTGGCTCTAGGCTTGCTTCATCTCTATGTGTTTGTGCATATGTGTGTATGTGTGCAAGGCTTGCTTGTAAGAGTGTTTGTGTCTGTGTGTGTGTTTACCGTTAGGGAACAGACTGCAGACCAGCCTCAGACCACACACTGAATCAGCCTCAGGACCTGAATCAGACCTTTTCAACTCTTATGCTTTAATTTTTTTTTGTTTTTCTGTCTTTTGAACTCTTCTTTTCTTTCTTTACTTTAGGCTTTTTGCTTTTATTTTACTTTTTTTTTTTTGTCTGTCCATTAGCATCTAAAGCTTTTCACCTCATCACAGAGTAGTGTGAATAAGTCTCTTTAGCAGCAGACAGTTTTTGTGAGACTGCACCAGAGCAGCAGAGAAGAATACAATGATTAAGAATACAATGATTATCTGTCACAAATCTCAGTCTGGCTAGCAACAGACTGCCCTGTACAAGCCTCAGACCACACACTGAATCAGCCTCAGGACCTTTTCAACTCTGAAACTCTAAATATGCTTTATTTTTTCCTTTGTCTGTGGGGTGAACTCTTCTTTCTTTTCTTTTTTTTCCTTTTTCTTCTGATATTTTTACTTTTTTTTTCTCCTGTAGATTTTTTCACATCTAAAGCTTTTCACCTCATCACAGAGTAGTGTGAATAAGTCTCTCTTTTGTTGCGGTTACTATGTGTGTGAGTGTGTTTGTGCACGTGTGTGCGTGTGTGTGTGTGTGTGTGTGTGTGTGTGTGGGTGTGGGTGTGGGTGTGGGTGTGGATGTATGTGTGTGGGCCATGCAATAGTCCACAGACAAGACTGTGAGAGGAATTTCAACAACCTTTAACCTCTGGACTCATTAATGTGAGGGGTGTGGGGTGATGATGTGGCAGTGGGATAACTGGTGTGTGTAGGTGTGTGTGCCCGTGTGTGTGTACATGCATCCAGAATGGTGTCACACCAAACATGATTTATCACGTATTAGTAGGCAGAGAGGAGGAGGACAGAGCTCTCAAAAGCCTGGGGTTACAAGGTCAGGTCAGAGGGCATGAAAGGTCAGATTGCTGAGTGGATATCAAAGAGCACCCTGGGAGCTAGATATGGCCGACCAGGGCCAGATAGGCTTCCAGGGACTGACTGGCCCGACAATAGTATGTAAACACACACACACACACACACACACACACCTCACTTGCAGGCTGGTGTAGGTGGAGTGTATAGCGGATAAGGTCAGTGTGTTTGGTCAGAGGTCAGGGGAAATAGTCATTAGATCAGAACTTGGATTTTCTTGGTCTTACGTATACAAACACACACACATTAGCACTCCAGCGTGGGTTACCTCTTGACAGACTGACATCAAATATGTTCTAAAATACGCATCTTAACCAAGCGTGCTGGTACACCCAAACAGACATGCACAAGCAGACAAAGCTCCACAAAGGCAGCTAATTTCACACTGACTCTGCTGGGGCCCTGTTTGGGCACGGCTGTGAAGCACAGACAGAGAGACAGATGGTGCAGGGCTGGCAGGAGGAGTTTCTCCTGTCCTGTGTGTGTATGTGTGTTTGAGTGTGTATATGTATGCATATGACTGATTTTTTTTATGAGCATTCGTGTTTGTGTGCGCGCATTTTCCTGTGTCTTTGTGCGTTTTCAAACATCACTTTGTACTCCACACAACAGCGGAGTCAAGGCCTTAGGCTATGCTTGCAGTGCCCCTCCTAACTGTTTCCTGTTGCCAAGCTAGGTGTCAAGAAATGTCTCCGCCAGCACAACTCCTATGTCTTCATAGATGTTTTTCAATCCAGTGACAGTGTTTTGTAAGAGTCATTTCCTTTCTAAGAGACTGCAGAGTGGAGACTGTGCATATTAAGCATGAGGAGGACCTGTTTGAAGTTGAACGTAGCTGGCAGTGAATGAAACAAGCTCTTGTATCGTCGTGTTTTGCTGGGGGTATTGTTTTCTGTTGCACTGTGCATGTACATAGTTGTGTTGTCTCTGTTTGTGCATGTGTATGTGTGTCGGGGTGTGCGTGTGGTTGCTGTAATTGAAATGACTGGTTGCCATGATAGCTTGTGCATAACCAAAGCTTGTTAGAGTGCCTGGCTTGGCTGAATTTGGGCCAGGGGGTAAGGAAGAAAGAAAAGGAAGAAGAGCTAGGGAAGGAGTGAAGGAATAGGGAGGAAAGAAGGAGAGATGGATCTGTAAGACAAGTGAGGGGGGTAGCAAAGAAGATGGCAATACACCAAGAGAATAATGAGAAGAGCCATAGAGATAAAATTGGATGGGTAGAGGGAAATGTTAAAGTGGAGAAGAGATGATTAATACAGGTGTCGATAGCAAACTGTTTTAGCATTTAGCAGCCAGAGGCATGACTAATGGGCTATGAGACATGCTGACAAATAGAGAGACTGACTGACGGACTAACTGACTAGTAGTGAGGCTGACATACAGCCAGACTGATAGATGGACAGGCTGACAGCCAGTGAGCCAACCAAGCAGACAGGGAGCCAGTGTCATCCCACACAGGGAGAGCAGGAGGAGCGAGAAGGGTTCATATTCCCCAAGACAGGTGGCAGGGACATGCCACTGCTGCCACCTGGCACTCACTACCCTGTGTCTTTCTATCCCTTGTTCTTTCTCTGAGCCATAGTATTGCTATCAGCTCTTGACCTGGTCTTCCTCCAGAGCCCCTACTGTCGCTTTGAAGCAGAGGCCTGTTTTTCCCCGTTTGACTTACTTAAAGGACAGAGAATCCCTTCTTCTAAAGGCTTCGCCCTTCCCTGTTGTGGGGTGAATAGGCTAGGCGGGCAAAAGGCAGCATGTTAGCGATTAGTGAATACCATCCTCCAGCCTTCCTCAGGCTCAGAGAGGCATGCAGGTAAGCCCTCTGTCCCCATCAGTCAAGGCCAGAGCTATGTGGGCAGGTGTGTGTGTGTGTGTGTGTGTAGGTGTAGGTGGTGGGGGGGGGGGCACTCTGGACTCTGACCCCCCCAAGTGGCAGAAGCCACCTGCTCCTATTCACCACCACACACCCCTGTGTGACCACAACCCCGCTAGCAACGCACAGTCTAATTAAACTCAGTGTGGCACACACACTATTACTCCCACTCATACTGAGAGACACACATACGCCAGCTCACATCAACTGTGTGAACACAAACAGACACACACACACACACACACACACACACACATAAAGAATAATCCATCCACAACTTCTGGAGTGGAAAAAGAAGAAGAAGAAGAAGTGTGGAATGCAAACATTTTATAACATGGTAACAGAAACAATTGTAATGCATACTTACACATAAACAAACATGCCAACAAACTGTCCCACTTTAGAGTAAGAGTGTTCTATTTGGCGTGTATCCACAGCTCGCCTCCTTTCTCTGATCTCACTGCAGCATTTTTCGTGGTCCCTCGACATACCGGGGAGGACAAATCTGTCACTGATGCTATGAAGACAAAGCCTTCAGTAACTTTATATGTACATTTTTTTTTAGCCTGGACAAAGCATTTCCCCTTATCTCTAATTTTTCTGCTATTGTTTCCATATCATGGCAGAACTGGGCAGGAGACAAATCCTACGATAGCAGGGCAACACACATAGGGTACATTGCCCTGGTAGATTCTCATGGAAGGCATGCTTTGAGTGCATTTATAATGTTATTTGAACTTTTTTTGTATTTTTGTTTGTCCTATCTTTTACATTTTTGGCCATAAGAATTAAATAACTTTGTAAAGTTTGTAGGAACAAAGCTTCAACACTCACTCACTTAATATGAACTGACAATCTATATATAGTATTTAAGGTATTTTCTGCATATTTACACTTTATACATTTAAAAACTGTGACTTTCAGTAATCTTTTTTCAAATTTGGAAAAAAAATAGCAGAAAGAAATACTTCTGCAGGGAGAAGGTAAAATAGTGTGTGATGGATTAAGTTTGGAAAAACTAACTGTGACTTAAACATTTTTTTTAAAAAGGGAATGGAGAGGGAATTAATATTTTGGGGTGATGAAGAGTGTGTGTTGGTGTTTGTGTGTGAGAAAGGCAAAGGTAGACAGAAACAGAAAAAAAGAGGAGACAGTAGTGGTGAGGGACTTTGAGAGGTGTGACTGTTCCCTAAACTGATTTAAGGCCCAGCCCTCCCAGACCCCCACAGCTTCCAACGTGCCACAGGGAATAGGCCCATAATCCTCTGTTCCAGGTAAACAGCTTTCTTCCTCCAAAAGCCTGGACCCATCTCCTTTGTACGCGCGCCCGCGCACACACACACACACACACACACACACACACACACACACACACACACACACACACACACACACACACACACACACACACACTATCAAAAAGCTCTCCTTTGGGTATGCTTTTAAGCCTCCTCCTTGCTTAAAGCTTGGGGCCCCTTATCTGTGGTGGAACTCACTGATGCACGAATGCTGCTCTGTAATAGGTGCAAATTAGCCTGATGTTTGTTGATTTATGGCTGATGAGGTTCTTCAACAAACATCAGAGTATAATTGTTTGTCAAGCCTGTTTCTGCCATTTTCGCTCTGGTTGAGGTTGTATGGGAGATGAGGAATTTCTCTGCAGATTCGTATCGCCATCACAAACATTTTAGAATACAAAAATGGGAAAAAGATTAAATATTACCATGGAAACAATACTTCACCAGAATACACATGTGAACCTTTCCTCTCCTGAGGAGGTTATACAAGGCCATACGCTACGTTGCCCTTGTCTGGTGTTAACCTGCACAGCTTCACAATGGGCAAAGCTGTGTTCTCCTCAGTTCTCCTCCTTCTCTGTGTTTAACAAAGTCTTTCTCTACACCACAGAGAAATTCCTCTGTTTACACTCCATCACAGACACTTAAACACTACTCCCTCGCCTCTGCCTTCCATCCCCTCTTTAATCTCTCCCTCCTCTCATTCTTTTCTTTTCTCTATCCACTCCATTTAGTCATTAGGTTGGCTCTCATCTGCATAAGCTTTCCGTTGTAGCTCTCGATTGCACTGGGCTCCAGCTCATGTTTATTAAATAAGCTTTCTTGTTGTGTCAGCCCCACAGCTTGCCTTGCTCTTTGCCTTGTCCTACTATTTTCTTGCTTTGCTCTTTCTCTCCTCTCAGTCTTTCCCTCTCTTCGTCCTTCTCTCTGTGGCTGGCGTGCTAGACCGCCCTCTCCCTTCCCCCCTCTCTTCTTATTCCTCTGTGGGGGTATTAAAGTCTGTTGCTGTTGGCCGTCACTCTTCATAAGTGGTGTCTTGCTCAATGTGTTCCCCCCAGTTCCCTGTGCGAATGCACCTCAATGCCCTGGTGCATGCTCTCTCTACAGGCCCCACTCAGAATGGAAATGAAGGGAGTCTGTAATGAGTTCCACTCAGCCAGGGTCCCCGACCCCACCGCCATCAGCCAGCTTAGAGGAGAGAATCAGAGAGACAGAGAGAGGGTAGAGAGACGGGGGTCAGAGATAGAGGGAAGAAGAGGCTCAAGGGAAAACACAGCGCTTTTTTCAATTTTTACACCCCCCTCTTTTTTCATGCCTGGTTGCCAAGCTGCTACAATGTTAAGCTGGCCTTTCTTTCAGTCTATAGGGAACAGTGTGGGACTGTCACATGGAGCAGAAGAGGAGAAGGGAATGATTTTTGTGTGTGTGTGTGTGTGTGTGTGTGTGTGTGTGTGTGTGTGTGTGTGTGTGTGTGTGTGTGTGTGTGTGTGTGTGTGTGTGTGTGTGTGTGTGTGTGTTGTGGGGGGGGGTCAGAGTAGAGGACAGGAGAGATGAGAGGATTAAACAGGGAACAAAGGGATAGATTGTATTGTCAACATGAACATATGGGTGATAAGAATACATGCTGTAGGACGATGATGTCAACGTTGCCAGCTCATCCTACAATGCAACCTTGGCTCTGCTCTCATCAGGGCAGGACGCTGCTTTGACCTTACTGTAGGATGAACCTCAGAGGAAAACTGAGAAGTTGAGTGTAATTGATTGCACTCAACTAGCTTAGAAACTTAGCTGTTTCTAAGCTAAGTTTCTGTAGAAAGAAGGCTGTCTCTTTACCTCTTTACCAATCTTGATGACTGGGTGGACTTCTCACTTCCTGTATATGTGCAGTGGGTTTGTATACTGTACACAGTTTTTGACATATGAGCTGATAGTCTATGTGATCTAAGACATTAACCTGCAGGGCATTAAGGATTGGAAGGACCTGCAACTGCTGTAAACTAATGATAACTTAGGAGTTCATTTAAATTTCTCCAAAAGGTGTGAGGTGTGTGTGTGTGTGTGTGTGTGTGTGTGTGTGTGTGTGTGTGTGTGTGTGTGTGTGTGTGTGTGTGTGTGCACGTACAGCGGTGTAGATGATTCCTTCACAAGAGGATGAATCATATTAGATGTTATTTACACAACCTGTACCCTGTACACCAAAGCAGTCAGCTGGAGAAGCTGGAGCCCTGTCAACACAGACTGAAATGGCCTCCTAAGAGGTGTGTGTATATGTGCGTGTTTGTGTGTTTGTAGAGAGTGAGAGTTGTGTCTGTAGGGCTGTGATAGATGAGAGACAGCTGATAAAGAGACCTGGGGCTGGAGCAGTCAAATAGTGCACAGATACAGAGTGGCTCAGTCTTTCCTATCTATTCCTGTGTGTGTGTATTTCTAGCAGGGCTGTTGTACACAAGACTGTCTGTTCAGAGGCAGATGCCTCACTGGGCGTGAAGCCGAGGAATTGTGTATGTGTGTGCGCGTGCGTGCGTGCGTGTGTGTGTGTGTGTGTGTGTGTGTGTCTCTGTGAAAGAGGGTAATGGCTGACTCTACACGGCCTCTGACCCTGCTGGGCAGCACAAGTCCTCCTCTGTTTCTTCTCACACTGATTAGAGGGTCAGAGCTGCATCACACACACACAAAACACACACTTACAAACCGATACACAGACACACATACACACAGTGTGCCGCTTTTGGCTCTGCCGTCAGCACAATAGAGAAGGAGAAAGAGGACATTCAGTAATGCTGAGAGAGAGAGAGAGAGGTGGGGTCAAATGAGAAGAGGGGAGAGAGAGAGTGTAGAGATGTGAAGTGAAGCACATAAAGAGAACAGTGGTACAACATGGATTTTCAAAGATAAGAGAGAAAAATGGATAGCACAGGATATAGGCTTGGAGGAGACAGATATGCTCAAACATAGATAAAAGAGAGGAGGGTGAGAGCGATATACCAGGTTATTAGTGGCAGAAGGAGCAAAGGATAAAAAGCGAGGATGGGTGGAGTTGGAGTAATAGAGAAATGGGGGGGGGGGGGGGCTGTGGGAAGTGGTGGCTTTCTTCCTTGCTTTTTCCTTTCCTTCCTTTCCTTCCTCTATTTAAGGATGAATCATTCAGCAATCATTTATTTTTCTGTTGAAGCACGACTTTACCCCCTCTACCTCCATGCTAACCTCTCTATCTTTATATCTCATGCTCTCCCCCTCCCTCATATCTTTCTATCTGAAAATGAAAAGGAGAGGCAGCAGGGTGTTAGCACAGCCACGGTTCTGAAGGAAACACAATGTCTGCGAGAAAGGTATGTGTGTGTGTGCGTGCGTATGTGTGCCTTTGTATCTGTGTATGTGAGAGAGACACAGTTTTAGCCCTTGAGGCAGCTTTCCTGGCATTTGACTAAAGGCTTGGGTGTCTGCGGGCCACTTTGTGTATGCATGCATGTATCCCTGTTTGCATTTGTCTGTGTGTGCAGAAGTGTGTGTCTGTGTGTGTACGCATTCGTGTATGTAAAGAGACGGTGTGTGTGTGTGGGGCATACATAATGGATGCTTTGCCTGCTGCACACAAGAGTGCACAGTGCCATGAGAAATTCCCAGCTTGAGTCTCTGTGTGTGTGTGTGTGTGTGTGTGTGTGTGTGTGTGTGTGTGTGTGTGTGTGTGTGTGTGTGTGTGTGTGTGAGAGAGAGAGAGAGAGAGACAGACAGAGCAAGGTAGTGTGTAACATCCATAAACTCAAACTCTTGTTCTTTATGTACAGTATAGCTCTTTTTTCATCTATGTACTGTATCCCGATGTTTTTATGGTTTTCAGTTAATGTCTGTGGTGAGGGTTTTTCCTCCCCCCTCTTCCACTCCACCCCTGCATACACACAACCTTCTGTCCTTTTCTGTATAATTGTGTCTTCAGCTCTTCAAACAGGCTGTGGTATATCGGCTGCCCCCCTCCCTTTAGAGTGGAAATGTCATTTGTTTCCTGATCTGTTCCAGAGAAGACCAGCCAGACTCTTCCACCTGTTAGACACTGATAGGACACCACACACACACACACACACACACACACACAAACCCACGTACACAAAAAACACATGTACTCGATCCAGTTTCTCTTGAGCCCCTAAACATTGAGCATCATCCCAGATGTGAAACACACATGCTTCCTCTGTGTGCTGTTGCTCTTCACACACAGAGAGAGTGAGAAAAAGAGACTTACAGGCAGCCCAGTAAAGACAGATAAAGACATGCAACTGAAAAATCAGTTTTTTCATAGCTTATTTCCTTTTAACCCTGTGGCTGTGATGACAGAGTCTATCGTTGCACTCAAAGTTTAAAGGTCAGACTGTTACCGGGCTCTGCATTATGGAAAGGGGCTTACCCTTTCCATAATGCACCATAAACTGTAAATGTTGTAGCAGCTTTCCATTTCAGAGACACGTGGGAACAGGAGTCGGAGTTGATTCTCTATGTAAGACAGTTTGATGGCTTAGGCTCTGGTAGGATTTACAGAAATCTTCCACCCTAGCTCTAGCAGGACCACAAGTAGCAACATTACATCATCAGCATGCAATTGTTTGGGCTTCTGACAGTGGGGATTGACAGTGTTACATGATTTGACAAAAATACATCTGTTAATTATGAATAATTTATACATTATTACATCATTCAAAGCAGCATGAAAAGTATATGCTTCTGCTAGAGGATGGCTGCCTATGTTACCTTAGCACTGTGTTTATCTGTGCTTTTACAATTATCAGAGCCTCATCTTCTTGGGACATATAAACAACAGAAGGAGTGTAGTTATACACACATCATCTATAGGTGTAAGGTTATTAGAACAGCACTGATGAAAAAAGTAAAACCTGCACACTCCAAATCAAATATTTACTAAAGAGACACTTTTCTAAAAAAAAAAACAACAACAGAGGACTAAGGATCAAAATTTCAAATTTTTTGCATTAAAATGCAAAAATCAGTTCACCTTTCACACTATTGCAGTCAACAGTTCTGTCATAAAGGAGCAGACTTGACAGGAGTATTTTACCGAATACCTGTTTGTGAACAAACAAATTGTCCACCACTTTATGTGGATTACCTGACCCTGAAATATTTTTTCATTCCGAAGGAAGTGGCTTTAAAAACACACTTACATATTCTTACCAATAGCAGAGTGCTACAGTGTTGATCTCACAGTGCAGATTGTCAGCTTTATCTTGGGCTTAGAACAGGGCTGAGGGCAAGGGGCAGAACCCAGAGGTGTCAAGGTGTCTGGGTCCTGCTGACAACGAGGGATACGGTGTACACAGGGCAGAGGAGCCAAAGAAAGGCTGTTATAACTGCAGACAGGAAGGCTGAAAGAATTCTTTATCCTTCTGTTCTATGCCTTCTGTAAACAAAAATGAGAAGAAAGAATGAGAAAGGTGGAGGGAGAAGCAGGGGGCTTGGTGGTTGAGTGGGAGTGATGAGGAGGAAGGGGCTCTATTGTAATAGCTGGGTCAGAGGGATCCTTGCCATTCAGGATTGAAAAGAGGCCCCAATTAAATGACTTCGTAGAGCAAGTGAGCAGGAACAGTGTGCAAATTTGTGTGCGGCTGTGTGTACAAGTGAATCCTGTTCTGCATGTGCCTGTATCTGTGTGTGTGTGTGTGTGTGTGTGTGTGTGTGTGTGTGTGTGTGTGTGTGTGTGTGTGTGTGTGTGTGTGTGTGTGTGTGTGTGTGTGTGTGTGTGTGTATGTGTGGGCGTGTGTGTGTGTGTGTGTGTGTGTGTGTGTGTGTGTGTGTATGTGTGGGCGTGTGTGTGTGTGTGTGTGTATGTTTGTGTCGTTGCTGATACATTTTGGAATGTAGGTCTGAGGTTTGTGTTGCTTTGTATGCGCACACGCGCTCATTTTTGTGGTAGCGGGGGCAACGAGGTACTTGAAGTGTCGCCATGGTGCTGTAATTAGCGAGCAGGGGTGAAAGGTCGGCCACAATTCTGCTGGCCCGAGACAGGACCTCTCTCAAGGGCTGGAGGAGCTGGAGGGAACGAGCGGAGGCGAGCAGAAAGGAGAAGGGAGTGTTTTACAGAGCAAAGACTAAGCACACAGCTAAAGGAGGCTCCTGACTGAAACAGGAGAGAATAGAAAGCCATTAAGCAGTGTTAGTTTTGTAACGGTTATCCTCCCCACTCTCCCCCTGCTGGCATATGTCGACATGTTTATTGCTGTATAGTGTGTGTGTATGCATGCGGGAAATGCAGGTTGGACCCTTTGAGTGCCAGGCTATGAACTTAGATGCATGTTTCAGTTGGTTAGCTTGTGACGCTCCTTAATCTTGAAGTACCTTTAATCTTTGGAAATAAAGTAAATGAACTGATTGGGAGGATAACGGGAAGGCATGACCAAACAGTGCTGCAGTGAATGGATGCGGGACGGTGAAATGAGAAGAAAATAAAAGGAGTGAAGGTAGAGAGGCATGAGGAAGAGATAGTGGGATAGCAGGAAACAGAGAAAGTGAGAGAAAAGTCCAGGACATGTGAGCTGTGAGAGATAAAGGTTTTAAAAAGCCTGTTAAACACTGCAGTGATGTAAAAACTGCCTGCCTGCCTGTTTGAATGCCTGTCTCCCTGTATGTTCAGATGTTTGCCTGTCTGTTGGAGTATATCATCATGACTTTGTAAGAACATTGTCCATTGCCGCCATGTTTCACTAGACACGGCATGCCAGTTTCTCCACCCCGCTGCTGTGTATCACTGTGGAAGTTGCGTATAAATTAGTAAAGCGACAAAACAAGTTCCTGCCATCTCATAAAATCTCCTGTAGATGTCCTGTCAGATCTAGCACTGCTGAGGAATGGTATTATGACACTTTCTGTTCTGCTCTCACACAAGAGAAACATTCTCTTTATCTAAGTATAATGTCTCCAGAGGGAGGGGAAGACAGTGGTTCTTGTCAGTTTGTCAGTTTGAGATGAATAGAGAAGTAGGCCTGTTTATAATTAGAGACTCCTTGCAGTCAATAGAATTTTCATTACCTTAACCCATCCAGGCTCTGCTACATGCCTGCTCACACACACATGCAAATACACACATGCAAATAGACATACACTATGTACAATACCATGTTTTGTATTTAAAGTTGTCACCTTGAGAGTGGGCAACGCACAAATAACAAAGTGGTCACAAGCTCAGTGTACTTCCTTGATGTGTGTTGGTTTTTTATGAGGTGCAGTATATGTGTAAGTGTAAATATAACTGCTTATAAAAAAGGCTTCATAATGTGGAGGAAAAGATTAGCGCTCATTGGGGCGGCATGATGTGTGGGTGTCTAATGCAGAGACAGTCTGTTGTTGAAGACATGAGGCCTCATTTTTAGTTGGCATACGGTGAACAACACACATGCTGCAAAATCTGCCAGTTACATGTGTGAGAGGGTATGCACATCTCTGTATGGGGTGAGATTTGTGCCACTAGACCACTGAATTTGAATTTTGAGTTTTGTGACAATTTAATCATCAAGGAAATCAAATTCTGGACCTGAAATTTAAAAAAAAAAATTAAAACTCTTTAAAAGCTTTGAGGTGGATATAATTTAGATAACTATAAGCAACAATTTTAGATATAAAGAAACAGTGCCATATGAGTTTTATTTATTCATTTTTTTTTTCTCCTGTAGCAATTTCAATATGCCAGTGAATTTCAGACACAAAAGAACATGAATGTACCACCACTCTGTGTCCAAAAGTCTAAATGCATTTTTGCTACAGGAAGAACATTTGTGATCAGTTCCTGAATCCCACATCCCACATCTCCTCTAGACTAATTTTTGAATTTGACCTTGCTTAGCATTAACTCTAAGTCAGACATTCACAGCAGCTAATCAAAAACAGTCCTTTTGGAATGGAAAGCATGGTACCTACAGTAGGGAGGGGACTCAAATATTCTTAGCCTATGTGTTTGACATGATCATAACTGATATGGTTAAATTTGTGTTATTGTGGCTAACTCTAATTAGTTTTCTTTTCTAATACAACTAAACCTCTTGCACCGATAACTGAATATTTCAAATGATGGCTTGAATTCAACTTGTTGGTTGTGGCTGATTCTCCTGGAAGCACCAGGAGAATCCCTAAAAAATAAATTTTGCATCTCTTGGCCAAAAGAGCTGATTTGACTGTATATGCAAGCTAAGCAGATGTCTTATGGACAGATAATTCAAATTTTGCTGTCTAGGAACACAAATCAAGCTGCATATCTTTGTGTCTAGGTGTCTGGTTGTGCACTGTGCAGATAACTTAATGAGTTGTCTATCACAGAACGTCTGACTTGACATTCATTCATGGAAAGTACTTTTTTATGTTTGTAGTTTCTTTGTTATATTTCATAATTTTATTAATGTTATATTATGTCATAGTATGGCATTTGCATGTATGGGTGTGAGTTTCAACTTTTTTTTTTGAGTTTTAGACCTTCAAAGTGTGGATATTTAGCTGATTTGAGGTTATTTTGGCCCGTCCTCGACTTTTCAAGTGGTTTGTTTAGGGTTAGAAGTGAAGTTTAGATAAGAGTTTAGTGGTGAAAGGTCCTCACAAGAACATTAAGACAAGCATGTGTGTAGGCCTGTTATCTTCATGTGTGCACTGTGCTCTACACTGAGGGAGAGTGCCTGTCAAGTGTGTGCCAACTGGCACCGAGCCCTTGGCAGTGGGCTGGTGTTCGCGTGCCCGCTCAGCTCCCACCACCTGTCTGGTTCCTGGAAGAGTCACCGGGCTCCTGCAGGGAGGGCCTCCTTGGTGGGTGGGGTTTGAGGTGAGTGCATGTGTGTCTTTCGTGCTGTGTGTGTATGAGATGTGGGGTTGGGGGGCAGTTGCAGCATGTGAGGAGGGGAGGCCAGGCGGAGCAGGGAGCAAGTTGGTCCCTTAGACCTCCAGATCTCTGCCACAGGAAGGGGTTGTGCTGCAGACTGGGACAGCCATTGCCTAGTCTGGGCACTGTTACCTCCAGGAGCCAATGAAAATCTGCCTGTCCTTCCTTTAGTCCATCTGTCTGTCTGCCTGTCCATCTGCACCCTGAATTAGTGTCTCTGTCTTTTTTGACTGTGTGTTTGCCTTCATGAGCCCAGAGGGTGCCAAGAGAAGAGAAGAAGGGAGACACACTGGTCCTCCTTCTCTGTTCTTTTCAGCAAATCAGTTATTGAAATATGTAACACGTCAGTTAGCTAACCCACTGCCTCCTAATTTCTCCTGTTGTGTTTGTTAAAGTATTACTCAAGGGATCAGGAGGAGACAGAGAGATGGGAATGAAAGAGAACTGTTAAAGGCTAAGCACAGTGTGTTGTATGGCTGCTGTGTATGGGAGTAGAGGGTTTTCAGAAATCC
This sequence comes from Xiphias gladius, assembly GCF_016859285.1. Classification (NCBI taxonomy): domain Eukaryota; kingdom Metazoa; phylum Chordata; class Actinopteri; order Istiophoriformes; family Xiphiidae; genus Xiphias; species Xiphias gladius. The sequence continues at coordinate 17,245,801 of NC_053400.1, forward strand.
CTTGTACTACCTTTCAGCGAGGGATTGTGTGAACATACACTTGCTCAATAATTTAGCCACTGCAAAGAGTGGTTCTGATTAAATAATGAAGGAGCTTGGCACTGATGATCAAGATCGTGTGTGCGACTGTGTATGTGTCAGTGTGTGTTGTCGTGCTGGGGACCAGTCTTATCCATCCACATGCATGCCTGCTCGTGGACAGCACCCCAGTCCATAATAACAGCAATCAGGGCCAAGCTCACACAGCCTCGTGACAAGAAAAAGTGCTAGAAATCATTCCAATCATTCCTAACAGTACAAAGCAGAGAACTCCTACATGTCCACTCACTGTACACACTGAGATTGACGCACCTCATGTAACATGCAAGCCTGCGTCATACTTTGGCCTTGTGTCTCCGCTGTCACTTCCTTTCAAGTTTGGAGTTTCTCAGCCTTTGCTGTAAAGCTCCTAATGTAGCTACTCAAGACACATATCTTCATAAATAGCATAAAACTCTCAGAGGGAAGGGTACTTGTCACAGTTTGTAGTGAGCTCTGGCTTCCTCTCTGTTCAGAGTGCCATTGTCAGTCCCAAACTGCGTTCATGTTGCTCATGGTTCAGGTGCAGGGCAGCATTTCCATGCGAGCAGGGTGAAGGGTCAGAGGCTATTAAAGCCTGTTGCTGTCTCCGGGTTGTAGATAGTAATGGATGGCTGTAAACCACATGTCCAGTGGCTTTAGAGGCTGCAGCTTGACCTTTTAAACTCTATTGACCTGAAGGGTCCAGGCAGGAGGCCACAGGCAGTCACCAGAGCAAGACCTCTGACCTCAGATCAGCAAGGAGCAAAGGTCAAAGGTAATGCTTATTGGATGATGGCTACGTGGTCATCTTGGTGCACGTTTTTTTTTTTTTTTTCCTTGAATAATATAACATTCATGACCAAGTTAATAGCCCTTCATGTTGGCTGATCCCAACTGAGATCCATATTTAACACTCAATATCTGCTGATTCAGCTTTATAACGATTATTTACATTTTCTTATATCACAACTGTATACTTACCCCAAAGTAGAAAAATAATTTAGATATGTGTGAGAGCTGAGTAGTCCTGCATTAATCAAATACTTCGTGAACACTGCAAAAAAATTTTATCTAGAATGGAATGGGCTTTTTTTTTTATCCCTAATACTGAACAATTAAGAAACGTAAGGTCATTTTCAGCCCCAGTCCTGATCCCACAGATCATCTCAAGAACATTCCTAATTTTGACCATAAGCTACATCAACATGTGTGACTTTGAATTTGTTAATGATTTTTATTGATAAAGTAGATAGATACACAGTTTCTTCTTTCCTCCTCTCTCTTTCCCATCCTTTCCTTTCTACTAATGACCTGACTCTACTGTCATTTCTTGCATCTGATCTCAAATCCACACAAACAAGCACACAAACCCAGCTGAACACAGTTTCTTCTGTTACACCACAAAAAACAAACTCAAAGAATGGCAACACAAATATACACTTACATTCAAAATCACTGCTGGTTCTTGGACAAACTGTGTGTGTGCACATGTCTATGTATGGGCCTGTGTTGTGTTTATGTGAGGAGGGTTTTGGGGTGGAGGTGTGTGTGTGTGTGTGTGTGTGTGGGGGGGGGGGGTATATAATGCAGTGAAGCTGTTTTTCCCATAATGCAGGCAATCCTTTATGTCTTATCTGAGGTTGCTAATGTCTGGGGCCAGTGGAGGCTGGAGTTTGCGATTCATGGCCTAGACCTTGGCTTTGTGAGAGCAGACATCAATAACCTCCCCCCTGCCCTGCTCTGCCTGCAGAACCACCAACATCCATATGGCTCCTGGGTTTTTCAGATTTCTGTTTTTGAGAGAGAGAGATAGTACAAAGATCGAAGGTTCAAGTCAGCTGGGTGAGAAAGATTCAATGAGGAGAAAAGGAGAGGGGGAAGGTGACACACAGCAATGATCTTTAACCCTGAGCTGTTCTTACTCAACACCTTTGCACTGATGTGACATTGATGAACGCAATCTGGGTCTTTCTCTCAAACACAACCTGCTCTTGAATACAACAAATGGTTGAATTTCATTGTGCAAAATAGCAGCAAAGACAAAACATTAACCTGTTCTGTGTATCATACCATTTAAATATCTTATGTCTCACTTTACTTTTTAATGGATTTCTAAAAAGGTTTTATCCTGGCTACCATTGCAGAGTGTGACATCAATGGTGAAGAATGAGGAGTGTCTCAAGTTGATGCACGACGAGGTCTACATCAAAATAAAAGCTATGAAATTACTTAACAAAAGCTAACCTGAGCTACTGTCAACTACCTCAGAAACACTAAAACTCAACTCTTCTTGCAACTGTCTCCCTATAAAAGCCATAATTAACATAATTAATTCTCGTTGCAGTAACGCTTTTGTCTTAAGCACTTATAGGAAGTTGTTAATGGCATACTACCATAAGACAATTTTCTCAATATAATCTCAAATTATGACAGTTATTAACCAAGTAAACTAAATGTGGTCAACCACTGCAACATGAGAATTCTTGAATTATTTTTATATATTGATAATGCGGTGGTTTAAATTACTGTTATATGAATAATAAATACGTCAAAAGTGCTAACTGTAAAATGTCAGATACTTTCTGTGTGAAAATCAAATTTAGAAAATATATTGTGGAGCCTATACATGATACATATTGCTTAGTGGTCTCATAGCTAATATAGCATGCTCTGTATATGTGGACTGAAATTATAGACAAATAAACACGCCCAAAGAAAGACACAGTGTCCAGGCTCAGCTGGTATACTGGTGTTCTACAAACAGAATTTATCATGGCGAGTTGTTGTGTACTGTCCGTGTCTGGTTCAACCAATCAAATATGTGCAGACCTACAACCGTAACAAACACACAACACAAGGTAGTTTGCGCATATGTATGTGTCCATGTCGAAACAGAGTATAAATATAAACAGGTCGAGCATAGAGAAAAAGCAGGAAGAATTTTAGCGTGACTCCTGGTAAATATAGTGAGTGTATCAGTCTGGTTTGGACTGTAAAGGAATATAACAAAGGAGAGAAGTTAGAGTTAGGAAGCAGAAAATAAGATGGATTAAATAGAAGTGAAAATCAACTAGGGTTGAGAGACTTAGGATCCACAGCTAATAATTGTTTATAAAGAATTTTCCTGGTCTCTCAGCTTGGTTCCTCTGTTATCTGTATCCCAGCTTTGAGTTGATATGATGCTAGATATTTTTGTTTATTGTTGCCTAATATTTTCCATTTCTTTGAGAACAAAAATGGAAAAATAAAACGTGAGTTTAAAAGTGGGATGATAAAAACATGACAAATTGTGGAACAGATTTGGGGATGAAAACATAAAATACGTGGCATTAGTAGTTTTTTACTGAACAAAAATACTATGATAAATGCAGGGGATACGGGGCTGGCTGTTTGAAGCTCAGATGGTGTGGTGTGTGAAATGCTGCTTTTTCCAGTGACTGAAATGTTGACCTTGGCTTAGATTCAATAAGGAAATATTGAAGTATTAAAAAGCAATATACACCTCTCTAAAGTCTAATAAACAATTAAGTGGACTTCATTATTAACTTTAAGCTTTTTAATTTATCATATTAATATGTCTTGTGTGGCTTCCTTGGATGGTCCAAGGACAGTTTTTAAAGCCACTTTAATGGGTTTTTGAACACTAAGTGGTGGAAAAATTCCAAAACAACATCACAGAGTGGTCTATCAAGTGCTTATAGCTAAAGTTTTTGCAAGCAAATACCTTCGTTCACATCCAGTGGACAGAGCAACTCACCATCCCTCGACAGTTTTCTTTCTTGACACTTGCTAAGTTTTCACTGCCCTTTTAGCTCTAGTCTCCACCAACTTCTGATTAAAAAAAACACCTGGGTCTCTTAATCTGTTAGATGATTCAGCATATAGTAAACATGTTTAAAGTTGTGTGCTATGAAATGCTGCTTGGCGTTTTTTATTGGGGAATTTATAAAACCTGTTGAGATTCAACTGTATGGAGAAGCACACCAAAACAGTGATCTGAAATTGGCTACAAGCTCCAATAATCTACCGAGTGGAGTTTTGATTCTGTGTGATGAGAAACCTTCTAGCAACCTTTTCATATTACAAGTAGCTATTTGACTTAGTGTTAATAAAAGCTTTACTCTCTAAAAGTAACACATTAAAGTTTCCTTGAGTCTAATCACTAATTTAAAGTATTTAAATTAAATGAATTTATTCTGATATTGATATATATACAGCATTGTAATATACTTTGATATGTCAAAATAAATGAGTTATTACATTTGAAATTGATTGAGAAATTGAATGAGACCTGATTCTAGGTGTCAAAATACCCTCGTGTTGACTGACTCTCACATCTTGTGCTCTCTGAGTGCAAATACATTGGGTATCAGGTTTCTCAGATCGCAGAGAGGAAGGGAGGCTAGCCTTTCTGCTCTGATAATAAGAAGACATTTTACTTGGTGTATGCTCTGAATAAAAGCCTTGCTTTTTGCTCTCCTACTGCTATAGTACATCTGTTTTCCTGCGGGCCTTTCCTTGCCTATCTCTGATTGTTTGTAAAATTTTTGTTATTCAAAGTGACATTTTTATACATATTCCCTCATTTTCAGAGACTCAAAAATAATTGGACAAACTAACAGAATTATAAATATCAGAATTATTTTCAATACTTGGATCAAAATCCTTTGCAGTCAGTGACTGTCTGAAGTCTGGAACCCATGTACATCACCAAATGCTGAGTTTCTTCACTTGAGATGCTTTGCCAGGCCTTTACTGCAGTTGCCTTCAGTTGCTGCTTGTTTTTGGGTCTTTCTGCCCTCAGTTTTGTCTTCAGGAAGTGAAAAACATGCTCAGTTGGGGTGAGGTCAGGTGACTGACTTGGCAATTTGCCTTTGACTTGAGAAACTCTTGGGTTGCTTTCGCAGTATGTTTTGGGTCATTATCCATCTGTGCTGTTAAGCACCGTCCCATCAGTTTTGCAGCGTTTGGCTGATTCTTAGCAGATAGTATAGCCCTATACACTTCAGAATTCATCCTGCTACTTGTATCAGCAGTCACATCATTAATAAACACCCAGGTCCATAGGCAGCCATATATGCCCTGGCCATAACACTGCCTCCACTATGTTTGACAGTTGATGTGTCATGCTTTCGATCATGAGCCGTTCCTTTACTTCTCCATACTCATCTCTACCCACCATTCTGGTACAAGTTAATCTTGGTTTCATCTTGTCCAGAGAATCTTGTTCCAGAACTGGGCAGGCTTTTTTAGAGGTTTTTCTGGCGTCTCTTGATTGTAGACTTTGACAATGATATGCCTACCTCCTCAAGATTTCTCTTGACCCAGCTAGATATAGGAAGAAGGGTTTTTTTCTCCACCAAGCAAAGAATTCTATGATCATCCACTTTAGTTGTCTTCTGTCGTCTTCCAGGCCTTTTGGTGTTGCTGAGCTCGCCATTTCATTCCTTTTTTTAAAGAATGTACCAAAATGTTGATTCAGCCACTCCTAAAGTTTCTGCCATCTGTCTGACAGGTTTTGTTTAGTTTTTTCAGTCCAATGATGGACTCCTTCATGTGTATCAGCACCTCTTTGGACCACTCTTTAAGAGTTCCCATGAACAGCTACCAAATACAAATTCAACACTTGGAATCAAGTCCAGAACTTTTAATTGCTTAATTTTCCATGAAATAACAAGGGAACAGGCCACACTTGGCCGTGAAACTGACTGTCAATCAATTATCCAATTACATTTGAGCCTCTGAAAATGAGGGACTCTGTATAAAAATGACTGTTTTTCCTAAACGGTTAGTGTAATATTTTTGTTAAGAAACCCCTCTTCCTTTCAAATACATTATGTTGGTGAACAGAAGCAAAATTATGAAAATTGTGTCAGTGTTCCAATACTTAACTGTATTTCATGGTTTTCAGACGAGCATGGACCTTGTGGATCCACGTTCGTTCACTCACTCAGTCATTGATTCATTCACTTAGGGTTTACTTATCTGCCTTTTGTGGCTGGTAGGCAGCATGACCTTTTATTAAAGACAATAAACCTCATCTCTTCTCTGCAATGTTGCTGAACCAACCACAACAATTCATTTGGAAGAAAAAAAAAGCGCTCACTGGTCACTCATGCTTTATTTATTTATTTATTTATTTATATATTTTTTAATATTGTAATAATAAATATACTACTACTACTACTACTATTACTACTACTACTAATAATAATAATAATAATAAAAATAACAATAATAATCATGAGAAGAAGAAGAAGATTTTGTAAAAGCTGTCAGTCTGACATAAACTTATGTGCTGCTGTCTCTAAATATGGTTTATATTTAAGCAGATACTTTATTGGAGAGACTTGGATGGTTCAAGTGTCAAGTCTTCAATGTCTTCTATGTCTTTTAGTCTGTTTTTGTCTGGAACTAACAAGAAAAAAAAGTAAATTATCCTTCTGTTTCCTTCACTCTCTTGCCTCCTCTAACATTGCTTCTTCCTATTCTCTATGTAGTTATCCATGTGTGACAGAAACAAAGAGAAGGAGTTGTCTCAGTTGAGCAGTACTCAACCCTCTGCCCCATTAATTAGCTCAGTAAATGCTGTTGAGATTACAGCAGAGGAAGTGAAGCATGTAAGTCAGTAAGGGATAAAGCGAGTGAATAGGAGAAGCAGAAAGGAGAGAGAGAGAGAAAACACTGAGGACATATACATGTTCACAGTAGTGGACTGTAGTGAACATTTGGGCATAGCCCAGCAGATACCTTCTGATTAGAGGGTTTGTGCTGGAGAGGGCAGTTAGAAGAAGACGCTGATCAGAAGGGAGAGGAAGGAGAAAAATGGGGGTCGAGAAAATTTAGAGTTGAGCATATTGTGTTTCTTTACTGTCTCTCTGTCTTTTCCTCTCGGCAATCTACTAATTTCTCTCTCTCTGCCCCATACATTATGTGTATCCTCATATTTTTCCCCCTCCTGCCTGCAAATTTGCCACCCACTTATTAGAAACATAGAAAAAAGAGATAGGCAGACACTAAGACCGCTTGGTGACAAAGGTTTACTATTGTTCTGCAGACCACTGTAGACTTTAGTATTGAGACCTGGTTGGTGTAAAATTCAACACTGTGAAAATGAATGAATTAATATTATATGAATATTATTTTAATATCAAAATATAACCCCGGAAATCATTGGGGAGTTTTTTAACACTGTGTCTGAGTTTTTATATTTAAAAAGTGATACAATTTTCTCTTAAATGGGCAATATGTCAGTATTTTGGTTTACAATATTAATCGATCATGAGTCACTTTAGCGTCCAGTCTTCCCTCAGTCCAACATGGGTGGATGAAAAAGTAGTAACTGCGAGTAGGCTCTAAACCTGTGTTTTAGCCATCCTCTCTTGGTGACATTCCTCCACTCTTTCCTCAAGCGCAGCTATTGATGCTGCTGCTCTAGATGCTCTCCTTCTCCCTCACATTCCCCAACATCTCGTGGTTGGTCCTCTACTCCTGCCACTTCTACTTTCGACAGTCCCCCACCAAAATGTTGTCACTCTACATCAACATACACTATTGATATGAGGGTATACGGTCAACAATGTCATGTTTGACATATGTGCACCCATCTAATGTTGTTTTAGTGTTTGCTGGTATTTACACAGGGCATGTGTCACCCCGATCCCTGTCTCACCTCCACTCCACTGAGCTACTTGCGTCTCTCTCTCCACTACCTGCCTGTAGCTGAGGTGGCTCTAATGGCCCATGGCTCTCCTTTCCTCCACCTCTCCCCTTTCATTTTCTCATAACAAGCCCCCTGCCCTCTCTCACTGGAGCTCAGACAAGATTATCCCTCTGTTATTCCACCTTCCGCTCCGTCCCACACTTCCTGGCGGCACTCAGGCATGACCCCGCAGCGGCAGGAAATGGGCATTTGCAACAGTCATTTCTCTTCCTTGCCCTCTTGCACACTATTTTGCTCGCCCCTCCCTTCGAGCGCACACACTTAGAACAGGTCATTTCAAGCACCTTGAGTGTGGTGAGGCAATTACTTTCCCTTCTGGTCACCTCCAGCACCCCTTCCACCGCTCCCTGCTCGACTTTGAGTGGGCCCTCCTCTATTATCCCCATTCTTCACACAGTGGGAGTCACCACTCTGCTAGTAGTGTCAGCCCACGACTCACATCTCTGCTGCTGCTGGTGTGTGACAGTCAGTCTTAGAATCATCTTTTTGCTGCTGGTCTGCAGTTGTACTATCAGCACATCAAGGTGCCATACTGTTAGCAACAGAGAAGACAGGAAGATGGAGACCAAGACCAGGGAATGTATGGCCTAAGCGTATGTTCATCTCAGACTGGCTTGTTGAATGAGAGGACCCATCCATCATCCGTCTCCACGCTCTGTGTGTTTCCCCTTCATCACAGTCCCTCTCCATTCTACTCCTCATCATAAGCCCTACATGAACAGACAACGACGTGTGTGTGTCTGAGTGTATTTGTGTGTATGTGTGTGTTTCTGATTTATGGCGAGTATTGTCTTAAACAAGAGCTAGTAATAAATTCGGTGACATCACGGCAAGAGGGGAAATCGAAGTGTTGCAGCACCTCCTTATAACCCCTTCATCCTACTCGTCTGTCGGTAGTTATTATCACACACAGACACACACACACATGCAGACACTATTCTGCAGGTCCAATTGAGGGTGTGATCGTTAAGAGTGCTGTAAATCCTGCTGCAGTGGTTGCTGCTGAAAGTGCCTGTCTCACTATGACAGATTCATCTGGTTTGTTTACTTTGATAGGAAATCAATCACACACACGCACGCACACACACGCACACACACACACACACACACACGCACACACACACACACACACACACACACACACACGCGCGCGCGCACACACACACACACATGCACACACATGAGTACAGCTTATGCTCCATCCATGCAAACAAATAAAGCTTCTGCTCACAGTGGGTTGATATTGGAGATGGCATTATTGTCTCTATAGTCCCTCTCTCTCACACACATACACATATCAGGTCTGAGAAAAGAAACTGGTCTTTCCAGTGTGGTCAGTGAGACTGATGAAGCTAATTTTGCAGTAACAATGTCCTGAAACAGAAGAGTCTCTGTTTCATCATATTCTACCTCTCCATAAAATCTTTTGAAGAGGCTCATCATCTGTATCTAATAGGAGAGGTGTCCGCTAGGAGACACAAGCTGTTTCCATCCAACTGTCGAGCAGGTTTTACACACACTTTGGAGATGCTGCCAGAAAAGTGAAATAGATACATTTCCATCTAGTGGGCTGAAGTGTTAATCAGTCTCTGGAAGAGAATATAGTAAAAACTCGTGAATATTGGATAAGTTGTTATTTTTTACTAACATCAGGGGATGTGAACACATTTCATTAATCCAAAGCGCACAAAGTACATAAGAGGGTTGACTATATTCTTGAATCACTTATCAAGTAAAAAGAGGAAGACTCAGGGATACTACCCACCTCCTATTTATTACAAAAATGCTTCTCCCCTTCTTCAAGATTGCGGAAGGTCTGTTCCCACAGTGACCAAGCTCAGCAGCACCATGGCAACATCAGGACCCTTTGAAGCCATCTCAACCCCCCCCCCCTCAAGTGTTTTTTTTTTCTTACTCTGGTTCTCCTCTCTTGACCCCCCCCCCCTCTTTTAGTAAAGGAGAGAGTTGTTTTGACCTCACTCATAAATGATCATGACACCTTAACAAGCAGCACAACCAAGACAACGTGCACTCACACTTGCTCAGTGGGTAATGCAAACCTACAGCTCAGTGTTATCTCAGTTCTCACATACATAGCACAAAAGCACACATATTTAGTGTTCATGCTACAAACTGCTGAATGTAGTGCTTGTAGCATAAAGTCAGTTTAGACCATTTAAGGCAAAAAGAACCATGTTGAGTACAATTTAGACTTTGTTCGAGAGGCTTACTGAGGTTTATCTCTTTTTTTTTTTTTTCTCGTCATACATAAATGATCCACATAGAGCATTTCTCGACATTGAGCGCCAAATTTCTATGACTTAAAGACAGAGAGGGATTCTTGGAGGGCCTGTCCTCTTCATGCTGGTGGAGGACCAAACAGCTCTTTGCTCTCTGCAGGATGAATAGCTGTGATGTCAGGTGATTGCCTCTCTGTTTTTAGCTGGTTGCCTTTTTTTTTTTCCTACTGTGAATTTCAACAGAGAAATATCCTTAAATAGCCATAGCTGTGACAATTGGTTTGTTCAAAAACAAAAACAAAACTACTCTCAGATGTTGTGTAAACGCCTTTGCATGCTCGTGTATCGATATGAATCTGTGTATGTCTGGATGTATATTGTGCGATATTTGGCAATCATGCAATACTTTTAATAGTGCAGTTCCCATATTGAAAAAAAACTAAGAGAAGCAATGGGATAAATAGGGGAGGACAAGAAAGAAGGAGGAATTAGGGAGGCACAGAAATGGTCAGATTAGAACCGTGATGGGATGGGAGGATTATACAGAGAAAGACAACCATTTTCGGCCCTGGATGGAGAAAATAACAGGGGAGGGATAAGACGTGGAGAGGGAGGAGGGGAAGAGTCAGAAGAAAAAGGGAAAAGAGAGGACAGCAGAAGAAGGAGGTGCATCTTTTGTCATTATTATTTCAAATATAAATGAGTTGCATGTAGATCAAGTGGTCTATGCTTCGGGTGACAACTGACATCCCAGCAACTTTTACCAAACGGGCTCTGCTTTCCCTTCCCTCACAGACACTACCTTCCCCCCCTCACAACTCTGACTCGCCCCTGTTCTCAACCCAATTTCTGCATTCCAAACACTGGAGCATCACACAGAGGTGCTGGTGTTGTTAGCTTTAACACTATCAACACCAGCATGAGACAGTAATTTTCTTTTATCTTTGTAGCAGCAGAAAGGATGGAGTGAAAGCAAAACAGAGCCACAGAGAGAGAGAGAGAGAGAGAGAGAGAGAGAGAGAGAGAGAGAGAGACAGACATAAGGAGGGAATGATGCATTTAAAATCTAACCACAGATAACTCCGCCCAAACAGCCCCTTGTGCATATATATATGTGTTTTTGGATGTGTTGTTTGCGTATATGCGTGTGCATGTGTGTGTTTGAATGTATAAAGGAGCATCCTTCTGCTTTGGCAGAGGATCACAGAGTATTAATTCAGTTGTTATCCATGTTTGAAAATGGAGTTGGCTGCAGTGTTTGTATGAGCTGTGGCTGCCCATATGTGTGTGCGTATGTGCACGGGTGTTTGGCACCAGACTGGAGGGTTGCTGTGGGTCCTCGCTGGCGTAGTTGGGGCTGGAACGTGATTGGTGGGAACATCGGGCCAAAGGCCGCCCAGGGTAGCGACTGCCACTTGGTAGACTGCCCCAGCTAAACACAGGCCAGATCTGCAGAGATTCACCCTTATTTCTTTCTCTGTGTGCTGCCGCTGGTGCTGTCGTATCGCTCACATTTTGGCAGCTCTTTTTTATGTGTTTCGAAGAAAGAAAGAAAAAACACAACCTCCGTATACTGTGTGTGTCATCTCGTATAGTTTTCTTTTCAACCTCTTGCGTATGATTAGATTCATCGTCATAATAATAATTAGCCGTTATCAGAGGCAGTGTTTTCGCTCTCATTAAGGAGAGGCCTACCACTTAAGCACTGTTATGTAAAATGCACTACCACACAGAAACAATTTGATTCTCCTCTTAATTAGATGTTTACTTCTTACCTTGAAGTGCCCTCGTAAAACAGCAGCCTGTTATTTGTGTTCGTTATCCAACAAGGGGGCGTTAACAGCGTCACTCTTCAGCAGGGAGAAACAACGAAATCTGTGTGTTATCCAGCATTGAATGGAAGGAGGGAAAGGCAGAAGGACAGAGGAGAAACAGAGGAGGTGTTGAAACAAAGAGGGAAAGCTAGAGAAGTGACAAAAAGTAGAGGGAGAGATGATTAATCCAATCAAACCTCTTAGTGTTTTATCAATAGGCATTGTTCTAAGATGGCTGCCTCTCCCTAGCTCAGGCTGTGGACTGCGGTTAGGCTAACACACAAGCTAATCCCAGAATAATATGGAGACGAGGGCAACACTGAGGATGGGGGCTGTGCCAGCAGATTAGTCCTAGCAAAGGATTCACTCACACACTCACACACACACACACATACACTCACATACACTCACACACCCACTGGGCATTGGATAGAGAGACAGACAAAGATTGAGAGAGGTGCGTATTGGATTGTATGGCTTATAGTTTTATCCCATGTGAATGTGTGTTGCTGGTACTGTTGTGGAGTGTGGCAGAGCTGAACTGAATTGCTGAGGATTCACAGACGATAGCAGTCTCCCTCGCTGGAGAGGTCATGCATGTATATTTTTCGGTGTTCTTTGATGCAAGTGTGTGAGAGTTTAATACTTCCTACACGAGTCACTCTTTGTCATTAAACCAAGGGCTCATGTACAAAAGTAGTTAACAAATGGTGTGTGTTGTCTCCAATTGTATAAAGATGTTGAAAAATAATACATGTTTAAGACATGTTGCCATTTACATGCATATTTCAAACCACTAACTTGCTGAGGAATGGCAAAGCTTGTGTTTATTTAACACATATTAAGAGAACAACACTCCCTCTGCCTCATTTTTCTATCCCCTTCCTTCAACATTTCCCTTTTTATTCTGCTTCCCCTGTTATCTAGCTCCCTCTGTCCCCCTGTCGATCTCCCTCCCTGCCCCCCTCCTCCCTGTAGCATTTTCTGAGATGACAGGAGGGTGTTTTTCCTTTGTTGGGGAGCTGCTCACACGTTCTCTCCTCTGTTGACAGGTAAAAGACATAAAAGATACTAAAAGACTGAGCATGATGGAATCCTCAGGGGAGGAAGGAGGGGGGAGGGGGAGAGGCAGAGGGAAGGGAGGACTGATAGCAAAGTAGGAGAGTAGATGGGGGGAGGAAAAGGAAACTGAAAGATTGAGTGCTGAAGCTTGGCTAAAGGTAAAGTATTTAGTGAGAGAAAAGAAAGGATTGAGTCACAGGGGGGAGGAGGAGGTAAGGGTGAGGAGGGGAAGGGGAGGCGGGTTTGACAGTCTGTGACCTCGGGTAAGTCTCTTCGACTGTGTGCTGATGCGTGAAACCTGAGCACACGCAGTATTAGCACGCCTCACTTACTGAACACAGCAGAGGCCTGACACAGGGCAAGGCAGCCTCCTTACACACACACACACACACACACACACATACACGTACATGCGCGCGCACGCACACACACACACACAGACACACACACACACACACACACAGCTTTCCAGCATACATACATTACAGGCACAGAGAGAGCCACATCTAATGATGCACTTACCCAAAGTTACAATACTCACACACACAAAGCTGCAGCCTTGTTGTAGGATAGTGTGTTAAATCCAGAAGCGCAACGGTGAGTGGAGAAGGTCAGCTCGGGCCCTCTAACAGCCCCCGAAGTGCTCGTGCTCCGCTGCCCCCTCAGCTGCTCTGTGCTGCCTGTATATGTGTACAACTTGTGTGTTTGCTTGGCACCGGGCCAGGCCAGTCTGTGTTTGTGGCCTTGTACAGTTGTGTGATTCACAACACGCCTCAGGCAGGTTGAACAATCATCCAGCGCTCTCTCTCACTCTTTCTCTCTTTCTCTCTCTCTCTATCTCTCTTCTTTCCTCCTCCCTGTTTGTAAGTTAATGGGTTAACCATCTCTGTCCAATAAGCAGGGATAATTGAGACAAACAAGCCAATGAGGAAATGTCACAGGAGAGCACAAGTCAAGTGAAAAACACACTGCCGGCAGCCTTTTGTGTGTGCTTGTAGTATGTGGATGCGGTCTTGTGTGTATGCATGGATGCGATTAAATATAAAATCAAGTACATTGGATTGTGTGGGCTATTCTTATTTGTGCACGTGTTGGTAAACATGTGAACGTGTATGTATGCATACTTATGTGTGTTATCACACCCTGTCAGCCTATCGTCAGCTTCTTTGTGACACGTTGCTGTTATGCTGGATTCTCCTGCTGCTTCTGCTCTCTAGATTCCCGCAGCTGCGTTTGCATACCATACACCTGCCCCTGGGCAATTGCACAGACACACACCCACATACGCCCCGTGTATACACACACACTAGCCGGAGGAACACGCAGCACACATGTGCACACATATTTGTTAATCAAATCAGCAGCACTTTTAAAGATTCCCTCCCTTCTTCTCTGGTTCACTACTTCATCTGTGGTTCTCTGCTCTTCTGTCTAATAACAACGGGACTCACTGAGAGGCAGCAGATCTGATGTGTTTGATATGGAGACAGATGAAGGGTTGGAAGATGCAGGTAAGAGAGCGGAGTGACTATAAAAAGCCTCATCAGAGCAGAGACGTGTGGCGCGATGCATTCCCTCGGCTGAGAACAAGGACACTTCTGTTGTCTGCGCTAGAAAGCAGGTGTGCCACAAGGCATTGTGGGAGAGATATGATATTATTGCACATCAGTTTGTCAGCTCTGTCCAGCTCCCCCCACCTGGTTCCCTCGAGTGTGTGTCTGTGTGCGTGTGTGAATGTCGGCCTCAATAATGGCTAGCAGCCGTTTAAAAGAGAAATCCACTTTGAATCAGGAGTGGCAGTATTCTGGTGAAAATGAGGGCTGCAAGCTTGATTTGTGATTATTAAAATGTGACTCTCAAAGTAGAAAATGCAAGTGCCAAGAGGCTCCTGAAGATTCCGTCAAGAGAAATTCTGGAGAGTTTTCATAGGGCTATCCACACTGCACAAATCGTCCATTTTAATGAGTGATTTCATCTAGAAATGGGTATAAGTGTTAAAATGTTCTTTTTTTTTCTGAAAGTACGAGCAAAAATATCTGCCAATTGAGTATGATAATTTAGTTTGTTTCCAACTTAGATCACTTCAGTTATCAGTAAGGTGCCATTTTTTTAGGTGAGTGTGTGGATTAATCTCACACAGGGAATTAGGAGTAGTTTAAACAGCAGTTCTTTAGAAAACATCAGCTCAGGTGGAGCATGGAACCAGTGCTCACTACAATACTGTCAAAACAGCAACAAGGAAGTGACCATAGCTAGATCACATCGCACACAAAATTGATAGGTTTATGCGAACACAATGGCTATGATAATGCAAATGCTTCTCTAACTGCTAAAGAAAATGTAATTAACCCTGTATGGACAGTTGCTTTGCTAATACTTATTTGTCTGGCTTAGCATCAGTAGCCTTGTAACTCGCTGCAGTGTTAATGCAAATTTTGTTCTACTGAGCAGAATTCAAACCAGATGTGCTGTTTGTAAAAGTCAGAGTCAGTCATTGCTGCCTTTGGCTCAGGCAGCTCATATTATCCTACACTTTGACAGGAATTTCTCCAGACCTCCGTTGTACTCACTGGAAGTGTTAAGTTACTCAAGGAGATATCTTCTTTGTTTTGCCAAAATAAATTGTCAAAATAGACTCTCTCTTGCAGTGTTGCCAGCAGGGTCTGCAGTACATGAAGCTGTTAACTTGAGACTCAAGTGTTTATCTTCACTGTCTTTTATAAACTGAGTTAGGCAGGATTAGCAACACCAAAGCCTCATCAGTTGTTGGACAGTGGCCTGAGATTACAAGACAACCCCTCTTTCTTTTTAACCTCAGTTTTTTCCCCCCTCTTTCTCTTTTTGGTTTGTGATTTCCTTGTCATGTCAGGTCATTTATCTGTTTATCTGCCAGCAGTGCATGATCCCAGAAGAAACATGAATTTCTGTAAGGATTTTTTTTGTGTGTTTGTATGTTTGTATTTGACATTCTTTCTCAGTTCAAAAAATATACTTCTCTTGTGTATTCAGTTCATAAACTGTCCGCTGTGTGACAGCTCTTGTTTGATTTCAAGGTTGAGCTGGTAAAACTCTTGGTGAAGGAAAAGACAGACACTTTATGCATGTGCATGTACACAATTTTGCTGGGCAACAGGTCGAGTGCAAGGGATGAGTGCCTCTGAAGTGGTGAGGAGTTTGTGTGACAGGTGTGTGACATGATTTCAAAGTGCGTGCCACTGTGGGATAGTATGTTGTAGCGAACACACAGATGTGTGAATGAGACGTAACCATATTCCGTGATGTAATGATAAGTGTATTTTCAGAACAGGTGGTTTGCATCCAGTATCTGAGCAAACATTTATTTTTACTTTCACGCTCGCTTGGCCTCATCTTTGAAATACAGGCAGCATCCTAAAAACTTGTTTTGAGGTAATGACCTGAAACCTCATCCAGCAGTCATTTTGTTGTTGCTGCTGTTTCGCCCTGTTCTCATCAGTCTAAATAAATGTGAGCTCTAATAGTTAACGGGGGCAGTCATTCCTCAACTTCGGAGTTAAAGAACACCTAACAATGACATCTGCTGTGTTTATTACACATATTTCCAAAATATATTTTCAATGTGCAGATTGATGACAAATTAAAAAGAAAAAGAACACAAATTGTCTTAGTAAGGTTCTGGGCCACCACAAGCCTCCAAAACAGCTTCAATGATCCTTTGAAAAGATTTTCCAAGTCTTCTTAACTCTACTGGACTCTATTTTTTAAGAAGATTTTCCCTCATTTGGTGATTTTATGTTGGTGGTGGGGAGCCCCATTTAAAAAATTGCTCAAAATAAATTGCTGGTGTTCAATTTGATTGAGATCTAATTAATGCAATGACACACAACACCTGGTTCACGTAATTTTTATCATCTGGATTTGTTATGTTTCTCCACTCATTCATGATATTCTTTAATTTGTCAAAAACCACAAACATTTCTGTAAACAATAAAAAATGTTGGTTAACTTGAAATTTAACGCATGTCTACTCATAGCTTTTTTGTTTTCTCTTTTCCCATGTTAACCATCCTCCTCCTCATGGCCACTGCACATCTCATCTCTGATCCTGACCCCTCACCTCAAAGGTAAGTGCTTAAACTCATGTACACACACGCACGCACACACACACACACACACACACACACACACACACACACACACACACACACACACACTTACACATTGCTCAGCTATTGTATCTGTGATCTGAAGCTGTTGTGTGATGCTGTTGACGTTCTTAGCAAGGCCACACTCCTGGATAATGTTGCTAAGAAACAGGAGTGTGTGAAAGTGCACAACTGACCTTGGTAGCTGTCCTGTTGACACTGAGGTGAGGAGCTGTGATTAACCTGTAAATACATCGAATATCTCTTGGAAGAGCAGAATGTAATATCTTTCAGAATGTAGCATCTTTAGATCAAAGTTTTTTGCTCAATACTGTGTGTGTCTGTGTGTGTATGTGGCTATGTGCATGTGTGTGCGCATACATTTACCTACATGCGTGTTTGGTGCTCAGCTGGCCAGGCAAGTGTTGTGTAATTGCAGGGTTATTGCTGCTGAGCCTGATGGGTAATGACACATTTGCAAATTAATTCTCAGTGCTAGGCTGCGATTAGCATACAGAGAGAAACATCTCACACACAAAGACCAATATACACACATGCACGCATGCTCACACACTTCACAGGCTTCTAATCACCAGCGAGAGGTCAGGTTAAATGGGTGAGTGTAATGTTGGAGTGGGTGCGGGTCTCGGCAAATATGGGTGAGTGAAGGGTGGGATATTTTTTCTTGTCAGATCTGATATGTGGTGACTCACTTCAATCCATTTAAAAAAAAAATATCAAAATTCTCAAACTCTGAACTGCTAATCACAGAACCCAATCCTTTATTTTCTCTACTGCTTTCTGAGGCCTAGGACCATGCAACAGGGCTGGTCTCTCTGTATACACTCATAAGTAATACTGATACTTGGATTTTGTTTTTGGAATTGCACATCCACTCTCATGATGTTCTCTCTGTCTGAGAATCACACACCTGCTGTAAAGAACTGACCTGTTCTTTTTTTTTTTTTTTTTTTGAAATGTTGTCAGAGTGCAGTATATTATAGGAATCTACAATATATGTATGGGTGAGTGTATGTCAGTGTGTCTGTGTGAGTCTGTGTGCACCTCCAGAGACTCTGTGTGGTAGGGTAAGATTATAGTGATGCCTTATCTTTGCTTTCCCTGCTGTGGAAGAAAACAGACCGTCTTTCAATCCCTTCCAACATGCACATACACACACTCACATTCACACACACACACACACACACACACACACACACACACACACACACACACACACACACACACACACACACAACGATTGAGAGAATGATTATTTTTTTTGCTAGAGGGTGAGGGGGGTTATAAGGAAGACAATTGCATAGTGGTTTGACAGGAAGGGGGAATGGCAGGTTTGTGTGTGTATGGCTGTGTGAGAGGGAGATCACTCTTGCTTGCCCTAGCTCTCTCTCTCCCTCCTCCAATCCCCTGCCTTCATCTTTTTCTTTCTCCTTTTTTTCCTAACACCTCTTTTTCACTTGTTTTGTTCTTCCCCGCTTCCCTTCCCTTCCCTTCTCCTTGCCCTCTTCCTGTTACTTCTTGATCACAGTATTTTCAGTCACACACACACACACACGCATACACACACACGCTGCCTTGGTCCCTAGGGAGCTTTTATAGCCTTTCAGTGTGTGTTTGTGTGTGTGTGTGTGTGTGTGTGTGTGTGTGTGCGTGTGTTTGTGTGAGCTGTGTACGTGGGTGCCTTCTTCTCCACTTGTCAAATGTAACTCATTACACTACCTTAAATAACAGAAGGCACTTGCTGTTCTCTCACATTTCCTGTCCCTTAATGAGCAGCAAAATAAAAAAATCAAACAGATGATTCTTTCCCATTACTCGTCATGTCCCCTTCCATCACTGAACTATGTAACGCTCATAGTTTAATTTTAAGGGAATTAACTTGTGACATTTTCTTCTGAATAATGTCTTCTACTTTCTGTCTCACCAACTGATATAAAACAATAGAGATTTTTATCTCTGTTTGCACTACAAACTCAAGGTGTTTCTTACCTCTCTGTTAGGAACAATCATCTGATGTACAGAAATTGATGTGTTTTGTGTGATGAGTTTGGAACAAGTAGATAAATAACTCAGAATAAGCAGATAAATAACTAACAGACCTGCACCTTCATAGCATCAAATGTAACAGTACAGTTAGCTGACTGATATTTAATAGTGCAATGGAAAAACAGTGCAAACAAAGCAGAGTTCAAGGATCCAGGGTAACCTGTTCCTTTTAAAACACTTTGAACAAAGCTGCCATAGCAGCTGGGAGGCAGGAAGCAAATTAAAAGATGTATTTGCAGTATTAAAAGTGTTAAATGTGCTCTTTTGATTGCTGTGCCCTTTTTGGGATATTTACATACCTTTATTGAACTTCTGAGAAAACATCTGGATGCACCTACCCTTTAGTGTGTGTCAAGCAAATGGATCTTCTGGTCCTTTTGCTCCTCACCTTCATGCTGTCCACCTTCCGGAAAGTGGATGCTGTATTTTTAGTTTAGTCTGTCTGTCTCTGTCTGTCAGTGTGTCATCAGACCTGGTGGTGTAGCACCTCAGGGGGGACACGTCACCTCTCAACCTGTCTCGCAAGGTCTGAGGCGCCTCAACACCCAGCTCACACACAGACACACAGGTGCTAAACAGCACAGAAGCACGCACATGCCTTCCAGTGATGATAATGTGTATTGTTTGCACACATTCAGCGCTGTACATAATATCGTAGGAAGGGTGTGTAGGGTGTACTTATCTATCCTTGTGTTATAGCATACACATCTACACACTGCTGACACATTGTACTTGTCTTAATTAAACATTTACTGATTTCCTGTCTTTGTATTAATAAAAAGGGCTTTGTTCTCAGAATAACCCCCCCCCCCCCCGCTGCCTCTCTCCATAACACAATCTATGGACTCCCCTCCCCCTCCACACTTGCTCTGTCCTTCTGTCTCTCCTCCTTCCTTCAATCATTAGACCCTATTAGCAATTATTTGCCCTATTTGCCTGTGAGAATGCCTTGCATGCTCTCACTCATTCTCATTGTGCCTGCTGTGCTTGTGGATGTGTGTTGTGGAGTTTTGTTTCCTGTCCTCTGAGTCTTCCTGAAGGCATAGGACCCCTCATTCTGCCTCCCTCCCCTTCCTCACTAAACTCCTGCCAGCTCCCCTGTCTTTCTCCCCCACTGTGAGTTTCATAGAATGGGTTCAAGAGCAAGTCAGCCCTGAGGGCAAACTGTCCTGCTAGACTATTTCCCCATCATCTCTTCCTTTCCTTTTTTTTTCTTTCTCTATCTTGCCCCCTCTCTCTGCTGGCTGCTTACCTGCAGCTAGTTAACTCTTCACCTCTACTGCCACCATCTCATGACAGGTTTGTCTGCAGAGCAGACTACGGGATAACACAGCGAGGTTGTGTTTGTGTTTTTATTCATGTGTGTATGTGTGTGTGTGATGAACAGAGAAAGAGAGAGAGAAGAGGGGAAAAGTCTGCTGTCGGCGCAGCATGGTGAGCAGTCTGTGCACAAGGCTGCGCAAGCCAAGTTTCCTAGACGGACACACAAATGCACCCACACACTCGCAGACAGCGACGAGGACTCTCATTTTCAGACACGAGAATGGAGGCGGGGGATCTTTTATATTTTCCTCTTCCAAACACATAGCTGTTCTATTGTGAGCTGCCCTTGAAGACCCACAGCACTCCCTCTGCACTCTCTATTGGTTGATGCTTTCCTACTGTCTGATACAGTGTGAACAGATGCTCCCTTGATAGTCGTTGGCCTCTCGCTGTCACAGGGGCTGTCCAATCAGCTGTCACCCTGACTCCAAATTCAACTGTGACCACTCTCCTCCTCGGGTGAACCCTCAGCACTGGCCGGTATTTCCCTCTCATCTGTAATCCTGCCCTCTCCTATCTCTTTTCGCTCCAACACCACCACCACCCTCTCACGCAGGATTGCACGCACGCACACACGCAACCACACACACACACACACACACACACACACACACACACACACACACACACACACACTTTTTTGCTATCTGGCTGTGTTGTTGCCTGGAGGGAGTTCATTCTGCCCTCCTTCTCTCCTCCTCACCTCCACCTCCTTCTCTCCATATCGGCAGTGAAAGAGAGGGAGAAAAAAGGGAGGGTGAGAAAATGAGAGAGCGAGAAAGGAGAGAGAGAGAGAGAGAGAGAGAGAGAGAGTGGCAGCAGTAGCTGAGGAAGCAGAGCTGACTCTCCTCTGATCATCTTTCTTGGATAGAGGGATAAAAGACAAGTCCCAGGAATCAGTCGTTTCTCTCGTCTGCAGGATTTACCCAGCCTGTTTATTTTTTATCCTCCCTCCTGCCTCTTTTCACCTCTTTTTGGCAATGGACCGCGAGCTTTTACATCTTTCTCTGGCTGTCCCGTCGCTGGGTGTGTGTTTGTGTGTCTGCGTTTAAGAAAGCTGGAGAAAGCGTGTTTCCTGCTCTTGCTTGGAACAGACAGCGAGTTTGTGACCCTTTGCCCAGGGGATCTGGAGCGAGAGCGAGGGGGTCAAGAGTGGGGGCGTGCTCAGGGGTTGACCCCTTGCAACGTTCTGTCTGTGTGTATCTGTGTGACTGTCTGTGTCTTTGTGTGTGTGTGTGTGTGTGTGTGCATGTGTGTGTCCTAGCTGGCTGGGCGGTCCCAGCCTCACGCTTGGTTAGCTAGGACCAGAAAGTGGGGATGACAGGCTGAGTTCCAGCCCAGCCTCCCCACACACAGAGCTTCGTTTCTGGGTGGCTGCGAGGGCACAGCCCCTCTCTAGCGCAGTCATCCAGGACAGGAGGGCTGCCTTCGCGTTTGAGACAAGTTGCTCTCTCTTCATGACACTAAAACAGTAACCATGTTTGGACTAAAAGCACCACTTTACTACTTGCCAGGTAAGCTAATGGCAATTGTGTGTGATGTGGAAATTTACTTCTTTGTGTGTTTTTATGCATATATGCTTGCAAATCCGTTTTGCATATGCACTGTGGTATAGGTAGTGTGTACTTGTGCATTTGTCTTTGCACGTTCTGGGGAAGTGCACTGGAGGTTTGAGGTTAGCTCTGGAGTGCATCTAATGAGACGCTTGTCTTTGTGCCGCTGGTCCTGAGGTTGGAACCTGAGCTCCACAACTAATAATGCTGTGTGACAGCAGCTTTCCCTCAGTTTCTGTCAGCTCTCAAGCCTTTATCGGCATGAAAGTCAGCAGGTAAACAGAACATTAAGTGGCAGCCTTTGTTTTATTCAACACAACTATGCAGCAAATAGAGGAGAGAAGCAAATGTATGGTTTTCTAAGTGTGATCTGTCTATCTGTGTCTGTCTGTGTGTGTGTCTTTGTGTCTTTGTGTCTGTGCTGGGGACTGTGTGCACATGCATGCACCTGTGCATGTTCGTGGTTTTGTGTGTGTGTGTGTGTGTGTGTGTGTGTGTGTGTGTGTGTGTGTGTGTGTGTGTGTGTGTGTGTGTGTGTGTGTGTGTGTGTGTGTGTGTGTCTGTTTCTGTGTGTGAAAAGGAGTGAGTACTAGAGCAGCTTGAGGTTACCGCCGGTTGGCACTTAAGTGCGTCTCACGGCTCACTGGGCACTGATTGTGGAGAGGACAGCCAAGTGAGGGCGCTGAGAGAGGGAAAGAGAATGACAGAGGTAGAATAGAGAATGAAAGAGAAGGGAACTCATTTTGTGCCTCGATATTGGGCTCATTCATATTTTTTTGCGTGTTTGTATTCACATGGAATTTTGTCCATAAAGATATGATTGATTTCCCTGCCCCTTGGTTGTCTAACATACACATTGTACACAAATCTGTAAAATAGACACAAATATATGTACTATACTGTGTATGCATGCATATTGCTGTTCACATAGTTTAATTTTGTAATCTAAATCTGTACAAAGGCGCTCGTCCTCGGTTGATGTGTGTTTTCATGTTTGTGTGACTGTTGTCTCCCTACAGCAGAAGTGGGTACACTTCACTGACACTTAGCAGAGCTAAATTATTTATGTGCTTTAGTCAGCAGGTAGAGTTAGCAGTTAGACCATAACCAACACCGCTTTAGTTTTGCCCCTCACATTCCACTCTGAAACCCCACGCCCATTGTAATAGACCTCTTAACCTGCCAGTTGCCCAGTCAGCCAACCTGGCTATTAACAGGGATTGTTTTACTTTTGACACAGTGTCATCCCACTCACAGTACCACCAAACCCCAATATTACCTTTCCTTCACTATTATCTAACTAATCTAACAACTAATGGAGGAATCTTTGCCTGTCTATCTACCTGTCTTTCTCGACATCCGCTTATCCAATTGACTTAAAACTTGGCACGTGTATTGTTGAGGACCCAAGGAAGTGCAGTGTCGACTATGAAGTTTTTGTCTGAGTGGTTCTCCAGAAACATAAAAAGAGAAACATTAAACAACAGTCGGTGACTACGTCAGGGCTGGGGCGACTCATCCACGCAACCAATGTCATCAATTACAACAACAGCGCGTTGCAAAAATGGCTGTGCCCAGTAAAAGCATTGATTCCCCGGAAAGAAAGCTACAGCTACCTCCCACAGGATCATATAAAGTGCGGGACTATGTTAGACAGAGACCCAATCTCCGCAAATCGTTAAATGGCTTAACACAGTAGTACAACTGCTATGCATGATCACTTGAAGTGAAACCATCCCTGAGTGCTTTGTTTAAGACACAGCAATAGCAAGACAGCACCGTTTTGTTCACTTTTTATCCCCACCCAAACATGATATATTAGGATTATTAACAGGCGGAACAAGTAATTTATCCACCGTTGCTGTTATGGTAACATAACATTACGTTGTTATTCGGCTGTTGTATATTTTCTTTTTCCTTCAATGTATGAGTGAAAAAATTTCAAAATTTCAATCCTCACTGATGCAAAGAATACATTTGCCAGTGATTTTCTTAACTGCATGTTACTCCAGTCATGAAATAAATCCATGTCATACTCATTTTAAGTTTTTCAGTTAAAATACTGATTCTTGAGTTCAGGGAAAGGGTTACTATGGAATATAGTGATTACATTCATCTACATTCACTTGCCATTTTTTTTAGGTACACCTAAATAAAACTAATGCAGTATAATACAACAGGCCGGCAATAAATATTCCCTTCGTGAGGGTTATAATGTTCTGTTTTTATTAAATCTGTTTAAGAAGATGTTGATTTATTTCAATGGTCATTTTGGAGGATGTAGTTTGAAGGGCTGTTGAACTGTACTGGCTTATATTGAGAGGTGTTCCTAATATTTTGTCAACCTTAATTCATATAAATGGGATGGACTATTCTCATTATTAATATCATAACACAGCAGTGACCTGGAAATTAGATGATTGAATTAGATGATTGAATTAAATATTGAACTATTATTGAACTATTAATGACATAACAAACACGTTCTGAACGGGCAATGCACTAGTTTAACACTAAATATGGATATTTTCTTTCTTTCCTTATTTCTTTCTGTCTTTCTCACACACTTTCATAGAAGGATTTTACTATCAGAGCTACAGTATGGTGGCCAAATTAAATAATAAGCAATGAGTATACTGTTTTCACTGTGCAATATGCTCTTAATTTATTTTTATGCACATTGTTACAGTGGAGGTGTCCTAGAAACACAAAGCATCCCAAGATTAACAGTTGTAGATTAGTATTAGGCAGTGCCCCGCTTTCAAAGGTAATTATCACAGACGACATCATTATGTCTTTGACCTGCAAGTGATATAACAACTAATCCAAAGAAACCAAAATACACAGATAGTGGATCATACCCATAATGATCTTTCTCTAAGGGTACAGTACTTGAGTTTTCCATTAAAAAACAGATATTACTTATCTCTGTTAATTTTTTTCTCATTGCAGTGTCACCACATGTATAGGACTATGAGTGTTAGGTGTCGGTGAGTAAACTAAACAGCAAATTTGTGTGTAAGCAGTTCAGCTTTAGGCTAATTATCACCACAAACCAATTAAGCAAGTTTAAAAAAGTTGATGCCATTTGCAAGCATTTATAGCATTTATGTTTTTAGACAGGCAGTTTGTAACAGCTTTTTATCTGCTGCCATTTTTTGTATTTGTACTCTCTCTTCAGCATGTTGCCAGTCTCCACCTTGTCCTCTGTGTCTTGCTAGCCTTCCTCTGTCGTTCAGAAGGAGGGTTTTGAAACGGAGATCTGTTGGTAAAGGCCACAGAATGCCTGCTGTGTGAGAAACAAAGACAAACAGAAACACAGAGAAGTGTGTGTGTGATGAGGGTCACACAGAGGGAGGAAGGACTCAGTGCAGCACTTTTGTCCATGTGTCACTGCCATCTGACCAGAGTGTGCTCTTCAAACTCAAGGTGACAGTTCACTCAAAGAGACCGATGCAAGAAATAATAAGAACAAAGTGAGAGAGGGAGTGATTTGAAAAAGAAAATTAGAAAGAAAATAGGAAAGATGAGGAGACACAAAGTCAGGGAAGAGATAAGAAAATACAGGGATTCAGTTGCCGGCTCTTACCTCCTCACCTTCACCACATACCTGACTCCCTGACTCTCATCCACCATCCAACCATCTTCTTAATTTCCATCCTTCTCATCCTCTTCCACTTGGCACCTATAACCCCTTCCGATTACTGTGTGTGTGTGTGTGTGTCTGTGTGGGTGTTGGGTGTGGGGTGTGTGATGGCCTTTGAGACTCCTAACCCTGCCACACCAGCCAAGCTCACAGTAGGAGAGCCACATAGATTAGAGACACAGGTCTTGGTTTTGACAGTGGCCAAAGTTGGTGAGGCCTTTGTGAGTGTGTGTCCATCTCTCTTTCTCGGTCTTGTATCTTTGTGTGCGTGTGCGTGTGCGTGTGCGTGCTCAGCACTGCGGGTTGCTTCTTCTCTTCGCCCCTCTTCCATTCAGCCTCTCAATGAGCCCCTGCCTGCCTTCCCTTCTTAACCGCCGTTGCCTTGGAGACCATGTCAGACACATGCTCGTACTCAATGATTATTTGACAACGGAAAAGGTTGGGTTAAATAAAGAGGAATAGGTTGGGGGTTGGGGGGGGTGGGGGGGGTGGGGGGGGGGGTAATAATGGTAAGAGAGTAGAGAAAGAAATGGATTAAGAGAGAATAACAGTGAGCGATGTAGAGATAAAGGTGGAGAGGAGAGCACTTGAACTTGGGTTGCATTTACATCACAGGCAAGGTGGAACAGAGCTAGGGAACAACTACTTCAAAATGGAAGATGGCTCACAGTCTTTCTCCCTATGCCTCCTTTTGTTTTTATTCTTCTTGCTATCTGCCCCCCCCACACACACACACACATCAGTCTGTATCCCTCCTCATTCTATTCATCCTCCTCCATACCCCCCTCCTTAATTCTCCGAGGTGATTTTAAAGAGATAATACCCTGTGTAAACCTCTTGTATACCCTGTGTGTGAGTGTTTAGTTTGTGATGCCTGTGTGTATAATGCCTTTCCAGTATGTGTGTGTGTGTGTGTGTGTGTTGTGAGGGGCTGTATCTGTGCTTGTGTTTGTGTTAAAGTTGGCTAACTGTGCTCAGATCTACGGGATTGCTTTCTACTGTTGATGTTTCTCCCCGAAACTGTCTGCACATACAGCCTGAGGTTAAGGATGTGAAAAAGAGAGAAAGTGGAAGAGGGGAGAAAACTGGATGGACAGACAGAGAAGCAGAGAGCAAGAGAGTCAATGAGCAAAAACAAAAAAACAACAACATTGAAACAATGCCGAAACAGCAGACCACAGAGGCAGGCAGGAAAAAGGGAAAGTGAGGCTAAAGAGCAAGGCGGGCTAGAGTTTTGTTATGACAGGCCACACACTGACGAGGTTTTGGTGTTGAGAACTCATCTTGCCAAACAAAATGCCAAAGTTCAAAGCAGACTGCAGACACTGAGGAGCTTTGGGTATTGTCCACCAGTGTTTCCCTTTGCTCAAATTCTGTTGAGGTGAACAGATTAATTCAGACAACCAATTTGTAATCCCGTCCACTTGTGAGGACTGGACAGAGAATAGACTGAAAAAAATGGTAACCAAATGTCTTAGCTGACATGTACCTCAGTGTGTCCTCTTTCTTTCTCTTCAAGATTAACACATAAACAAATCTGGAACTAAACCACTCTGATTGTTGCAGTCTACTCTCTTCACATCTCCCTGGCTCTCTCTGAAAATCAATTCCTTGAGAACACAGTGACATGGACAAAAAGCCTTTCTCCTCACACACACGCACAAACACACACGAGGATAATCAATATGTGTGCGAGCCATGCCGGTGTTGAACCCTGGATCAGACTGTGGACTAATCACTGGTGATTACTGAGTGCTCCTTTAGGAAAAAGGCTGGAGAAGAGTGGCATGTGTTGACAGCATCTTGGGATAAACGTGCATATTGTGCATCTGCTTGTGTGTGCGCAGAATGATCGCACACGGGTAACCTTAGCCAAGGAAGAGCACTCACTGATAAAACCAGCAGAGGAGTTCATACTGTGTTAGGAGATTATCTGTGCAGTAGTGTAATCATTATATCCAATTAACTACAATATCTTTCCTTCTCCTTCCTTCTCTCTGCTCCTAGCTGAGGCCATCTCCTCCGATCAGTTCCTATAAATCTCCCCACTGCATCTACTACTCTCTTTATGCTAGCATCTACTCAAGTATCACCCATCTCTCAGTGTCTTTCTCCTCCTCCCTCTGTGCTTTTATCCCCCAGTTTACTCTATCATGGTATCCATTTATCTATTTTACTCCCCCTCTGCTCCTAAGTCCTTCCATCCCTCCATCCCTCCCACTCCATGTGCTCTGACAGCTCTGTCATTAGATGGCAGTAGCGGCAGTAAAGCAGTCACAATGATGGACTACTAGATCACTCACCCTCTCTTTCTCCCACTGTCTCTCCCTCTCTCTGCCCTTGCTGTAAAAGCTCTGACCCGTTCTTGGTGTGGCATCTGTTCCACGCCAGTCCGCAGGTGGCACTGCCCCGGTCATGGCTGTAACGGTCGGCGTTGGAGTGTCTCACCGGCTGCCCCCTTAGCCTCCTCGTAAACCTGGGGCTGTTAAACCTTGACCCTGCACACCTGTGGCCTCCACTCCTCTTTGGATACAAGCCACCACCAGCAACAGTGTCGGGGGAGTTCCAGGAATACACACACACACACACACACACACACACACACACACACACACACACACACACACACACAC